>NC_051236.1:30770000-30882500 GCF_015220715.1 Pygocentrus nattereri
AGAACATGTGACGAGTCTCAGTCACACCAGACATTTGCAGTTTGCTGCACCGTTTGAAATGTGTATGACTGGGACTGAGTCCCATGAAAAGTGAACATTATCATTTCAGACAATCATATATTTATAGGAGCATAGTGCTGCACAGTATACAGCTGCGGTTAGCCAAGGAGCAAACATTGCAGTTGGCAAGCTGGCCAAAATATGTAAAACAGGCAGCAAAATCAAAAAGGTAATGTCTTAACTGACTCCACCCTTTACAATTAGCCCTTCATCAGTGATCCGTTTCTGACAACAGAGTTCTCTTCAATGGATAGTTTAAGGTGATGAACTACTCTCAGCAGTGACACTGACACCTAAAAACCCAACCAATGCTGCTGTACCTGACACACTCCTACCTGCACCACGCACACTACCATGTCAGTGTTACTGCTGGGCTGAGAATGAACCTAAATAATATCTGGACAACAGCAATCCTGTTATCAGAAACTGACCAATGATGAATGTGGGGCTGACAAACTGTGCAGTAATAAATAGGCTACAGTTTGTAATTGGAAACCTACAAAAAAAAAACATGTTAACTACATGGCTTCAGTATTTAAAGCATCCTTGTGTATGAACTGAGCAGAATAAAGTGAAGGCTATGGCGTATTATGACAGTGTTCACAGATGCTAATCTTGACAATGACATTCATTTAATAGATTTCAAGGCAGAGGAGGAACACAGTGACATTTAGCTCTCACATACAGGATGACTATCACACAGAGCTAATTAGGTTTTAACAGAAGGTCAGTAATATGAGGCAAATGTCAACAAACATCACAAATAGAGTAACTGTACATGTCTTTGTAGATAAATGCATCAGCTCAAAAGGAGCACTAAACACTTGGAATTAACATCAGTATTATTTTTTTCAGGTGAATGCCAGACTATTAGGAAAGCTCTGACTGGATTAGTGAGCATTTTGCTAGCATTTTGCTGGCTTTTCAGTCAGAAGTGTGTGGGTAGGCAAAGAGGAAAAGTCTATTCATCTGGGTGTTGGCTGTACTACACATGAGGTGATATTCAGAATGAGTAGTGGTATAGTGGTATTCAGAATAAAAATATCCCTCTAGATTACCTTCCTCTTTTTACCTCACCAGTACAAAACTATGGCTAGATCAGGAGTTTTGTCTAAATATGTGATCACTGATCAGCTGATATTTCAATTTGGCCAATCAGGGGGCAGTCGTGGGCTGGAGGTTAGGGAACTGGCCCTGTGACCAGAAGGTTGCTGGTTCAATTCCCAGTGCTGACAGCACGTGACTAAGGTGTCTTTGAGCGAGACACCTAACCCCCGATTGCTCCCTGGGCGCCATGGTTAGGGCTGTTCACTGCTCCGGGCGCGTGTGTGTGCGTGTGTGTGTGTGTGTGTGTGTGTGTGCGTGTGTGTGTGTGTGTGTGTGTGTGTGTGTGTGTGTGTGTGTGTGTGTGTGTGCGTGTGTGTGTGTGTGTGTGTGTGTGTCCCACGGGGTAATAAACCTCTTTGGAGTCTTAAAAAAAACTTACTTAGTGCAGCTTTAATTAAATTTTGTGAATGTAAATGAAATTACAATGAATGTAATTCATTAATTTTCTTAGAACCTACTTGATAAAGGTGCATGGAGCCACATGACCTGATAGTTTTAAATAAATGTGACTTTTTAACAGTGTATTACTATCCATGATTTGAGAATAAATGTTATGATGAGAAATGATGTGAAAATGTCTACAGCCTTTTGAAGTTCTTTATCAGTGTCACTGATCACATCCCTTTTATGCAGTGCAGCATTGCTTGTGCACTTCTCGTCCATCAGTTGCAATGTGAAGCAACCCATTTTCCAGTGGAGGTCATGGTGAGTGTGTTTTCTGCCCACTCTCTGCCTCCATATGCTCAGCAGCGCTGTGAGTAGAGGCAGGAGAATGGGGTCAGCTGCCCCCCTCCTACCACACCAACATCATCAACACCAACCAGGATATAGGCCTGGCAATCCTTTTCAACCACTCCTGAAATCATCTTCTGTTTAATTTTCTTGTGAAATCTATCATTTAAAAGTATGTCATTCATTATGATCATGTGATGCATTATCATATTCATGAAGTTGAGATGCTTGCAACTGTTGTGGCTGAGTTTCAGACGAGAAGCAGAATCTTTTACACTACACATCTCTAGTTACTACAAGTAGCAACTAGCATGAAAGTTTCACCATGTAAAGCCAGCCTAAGACATTTCAGCCAGAGAGAAAAAAACTTGAACAAAAGAACCTGAAGTAAGATCAGTGATCATAGTATGGATCATAGTGTGCTTTTGCCACAAAGTAACAGGAAAGTTTAACTTGCTAGCAACAGGAAAGATCTCTTGACAACCTTATGACAACCTCAAGGTAGAAATCAGGAAAGGTAAGTAGCAGTAATGCGGTTCTACTCTCAACTTGCAATGACGTCAGGTTCAATATGGCTTAAAATAACAAGCGTTTCATTGTAGAAACACTTTCAACTAGCAATAGATAATTTAGCTTTATTTGTTAGCTAAACTAGCTGCAGTTTTAGTTAGAGAATGTATTATTTTGAAACTCAAAAGTTCATCTGGACTACCAATTATGTTAACATGCAAATACACAATTTACAAAATACCCAAATGTTTCAAGTCTTTATTTTAAGCACCATTAAGCACTTTAGTTCTATCCTTGAGACTGAAGGTTTTTCTGTAATACATGGGTTTTTATTTAATGCTGCACTGAACGTGACAGGTGCAGCTAATAAGAAGAATGACATTCTCTATTAAAGATTCATGACTCAACTTTGACTTTCAGAGACCTGAGACTCGACTGAAGCGACTTGCAAACACCTCTGGCAGAGAAATCTTAAATGCATATCTTTTATAACACCTGTAAATCTGCTGCCATTTCATTACATGCCCAAATATGTATATTCCAAATGTTCATACTGGCTTTAATACAAGGAATCCAAAGCAGGAGTAACTTACGGTACATTTAGCAGTGGTCCCAAAACCAATTAAAAGCTCCCCTAACAGATGGCCAGAGTCCAGTCTACTGTGAGTGGGCCTCTACATCAACAGCTCTGGTATAGTCTAACTCTACGCAAACAGTGTTACAGCTAATAGTTTTAGACAAATACGCATAGTCATTAAGAGACTGACCTTCAGCTTTATACTCAAGGATCATGTTTTCATATTTCTGCTTTTCATATATATTTCATATTTGAAACCTTTTAAATTCTCACAGTGCTCTAGTAGTTTCTGAAACAGATCAAAGCAGATAAAGCAGGCAGTCAATCCTGCAAACTCTGCAAGGGCAGAAATCAAAAGAGAGAAATCATATGCTCATAAGCCTGAAAAAAATAAATAAATAAAAAAAGAGAAAACTACAAAAAGGAACTGTTTGACAAAAAATCGAAGCTACACAATTTACCTCTTTCCCCAAATGTAACTGACCAGCTGAGACATGTTTGTTGTTTGAAGTTTAGTTTAAGTTTGTTGAAGTTTGTTTAGTAGTTTGGCTGACACAGGCATTCAGTGAGTGACGCACACAGAACTTGTATAAACATATATAAAGAAGCACTGCTAATAGAATGGAATGAATAGAAAGGCTCTAGAACAGCCTTTAAAAAGCCTAAGGTTACTTTGCTGAATGCCAAGCATAGACTATTGGGACATAAGGGCCTGCAGCATGGCTCTCTTCAAAATTTTTGGGATGAGTTGGAGAGGTGTTTGTGATCTAGAATTTATCACCCAACATCAGTACCTCCCTAAAGCTCTTCTGGCTGACTGCAATCAAATACTTGCACCAATGCTTCAACATCAGAGTAGGGACATGCTGCAGCAAGGAGGGAAAAAGATCCATCCTCAAATAAATCAAATAATTCTATTTTTGCTTTTAATCAGTTTTCTCTTGTTGATGTTACTTAACAAATGTACTTAACTCAGTGAAACTGAGTCAGTTGTATTGTTTCAATGAAATACAGTGAGCTGATTTAACAAGTAGTAAAATGTAATACTTTTCCCATGGGCTTCTGGGAAATATACTAAAAAAGGAATTGGCTGTTTTTAAAATAGCGTACGGTGTACAGTATACTGTATCAGTGCCTACTGCATCTATCTAATACCAATATTACTGCTATTAATATTAGTAATATAATCACTTGTAGGTAGTTTGACCAGAGGAGGATGGGTCCCCCCTGGTGAGCCTGGTTCCTCCCAAGGTTTCTTCCTCAGTTCTGAGGGAGGTTCTCCTTGCCACTGTTGCCCCCGGCTTGCCCACCAGGGGGTTTCTGTACATTCTTACAGTCCTGTTGAAACTTTGTCTTTTCTGAAATCCTGTAAAGCTGCTTTGTGACAACATCCGTTGTAAAAAGCGCTATACAAATAAATTTGATTTGATTTGATTTGATGTATCCTGCATGCAAGGGTAGTACTGTACAATATACAGGTCCTTCTCAAAAAATTAGCATATTGTGATAAAGTTCATAATTTTCTGTAATGTACTGATAAACATTAGACTTTCATATATTTTAGATTCATTACACACAACTGAAGTTGTTCAAGCCTTTTATTTTTTTAATATTGATGATTTTGGCAAAAAAGTAAAGAAAAAAACAAAATCCCTATCTCAAAAAATTAGCATATTTTATCTGACCAATAAAAGAAAAGTGTTTTTAATACAAAAAAAGTCAACCTTCAAATAATTATGTTCAGTTATGCACTCAATACTTGGTCGGGAATTCTTTTGCAGAAATGACTGCTTCAATGCGGCGTGGCATGGAGGCAATCAGCCTGTGGCACTGCTGAGGTGTTATGGAGGCCCAGGATGCTTCGACCGCGGCCTTAAGCTCATCCAGAGGGTCTTGCGTCTCTCAACTTTCTCTTCACAATATCCCACAGATTCTCTATGGGGTTCAGGTCAGGAGAGTTGGCAGGCCAATTGAGCACAGTAATACCATGGTCAGTAAACCATTTACCAGTGGTTTTGGCACTGTGAGCAGGTGCCAGGTCGTGCTGAAAAATGAAATCTTCATCTCCATAAAGCTTTTCTGCAGATGGAAGCATGAAGTGCCCCAAAATCTCCTGATAGCTAGCTGCATTGACCCTGCCCTTGATAAAACACAGTGGACCAACACCAGCAGCTGACATGGCACCCCAGACCATCACTGACTGTGGGTACTTGACACTGGACTTCAGGCATTTTGGCATTTCCTTCTCCCCAGTCTTCCTCCAGACTCTGGCACCTTGATTTCCGAATGACATGCAAAATTTGCTTTCATCCGAAAAGAGTACTTTGGACCACTGAGCAACAGTCCAGTGCTGCTTCTCTGTAGCCCAGGTCAGGCGCTTCTGGCGCTGTTTTTGGTTCAAAAGTGGCTTGACCTGGGGAATGCGGCTGTTTCTACTCCAGACTCAGTCCACTGCTTCCGCAGGTCCCCCAAGGTCTGGAATCGGCCCTTCTCCACAATCTTCCTCAGGGACCGGTCACCTCTTCTCGTTGTGCAGCATTTTCTGGCACACTTTTTCCTTGATACAGCACTCTGGGAACTGCCTATTCGTTCAGAAATTTCTTTCTGTGTCTTACCCTCTTGCTTGAGGGTGTCAATGATGGCCTTCTGGACAGCAGTCAGGTCGGCAGTCTTACCCATGACTGCGGTTTTGAGTAATGAACCAGGCTGGGAGTTTTTAAAAGCCTCAGGAATCTTTTGCAGGTGTTTAGAGTTAATTCGTTGATTCAGATGATTAGGTTAATAGCTCGTTTAGAGAACATTTTCATGATATGCTAATTTTGTGAGATAGGAATTTTGGGTTTTCATGATCATCACTATTAAAAAATGAAAGACCTGAAATATTTCAGTTGGTGTGCAATGAATCTAAAATATATGAAAGTTTAATTTTTAGCATTACATTACGGAAAAGAATGAACTTTATCACAATATGGTAATTTTTTTAGAAGGACCTGTACACCAAATGCTGTGTGCCATACTACAGGGCAGGGTCTGGACTAGACTGCCAAAAGCAAAGACTGACCAAACAGACTGATCTCAAAACCGATTTCACTTTCCTTACCCCTTCAATCACTGATTTGCAACTATTGCTAGCGACAATTCAGGTTGTGTGGATATATTTTGGTCAGGAGAGGAGTCTGCCGAGTGTTGATGGATACCATAGTAGAGTAGAGGGTACTGTTTTTCAACCTCCAAAGCCACAAAAAAAACTTGAGTTGGATGGAATCATCTATGTGAGAAACCTGTATGATGTGTTTTTCTATGTTCATGAAAAAATTAGTCAATTAATTTTTAGATTAGTACTCAGTTTGACTGAATAATAAACAATGAGACTCCATGTTAAACATGTTATCTAGGCTGTAACTGTATAGTGTCTGTTTCCTTAGTTTTGTAATGGATCTACAGGACGAATGGTAGCTAACAAATCATGCTTAAACTCCACCAATCAGCATTGGTTGGCTGACTTGACTCAAACTGTGCCAAGTAATAAAACTAAATAAAAATATATAAAAGAAGTAGATTTGCTTATGTGGTTTCTGACTCTGTATGACATAGTGTTATATTTAAATATGAACAAAAGAGTGGACAAAATTCAGACTTCAAAACAGCTCATATCGTTTTTAGGGGTCTAGTGCAAAGCTAAGGATGCAAATTTGGGACAATATGTCTTGGTTGATCGACTACATTTAGGGAAAGGAGGGCACTGTGGAAATTTGAATTTTTTAACCAATCTGTTCCTTCACTTTTTCATACTTGAAAGATATTCCTGAAAGTAAGGCAAGAACTGGTAGTTGTAAATTTGTGTGAGCAGAGCAGCAGAGTGATGAGGTGAGAGGGGAGAGGAGGATGACTCAATGTCTGTCTGTGATTACTGCTCTGTTAAATAAATAATCAGAGACATGTTGCACACTGCCTGAGGAATGATATACACACGCACGCACGCACACACACACACACACACACACACACACACACATACACACACACACACACACACACACACACACACACACACACACACACACACACACACACTGTGAGAGCATGCCCTGTCCCTCTGCAAAAACAGCAGACATAACAGAAGTTAAGACACCTTCGATATCTGCACCGCTGTGGCCCTACCAGGCTTTCTGCAGAAAACCTAAACAGAATGACTTATTAAATGCTACTTTTTCCTCCTCTAGTAGTCAGATTACTGAACCTCGGGTCGTCATCTGTGGAGAAAAAATATGCAAAAACACTGCTGTGGAATATTTATGATACATTTACATTCGATGGAACTGTTTGCTGAGGAATATTTTGTGTCTACAGTGCGTATTATTAGAAAACTGCAATAACATAATTTGTTTATGACACTGTTACACTTACATAAACAGATTCATGTCACATTGGCATTGAAACCACATTACAGTGTAATACATGCCATTATGCATTCTGGGAATTAGAAAAGATCGATGGAAACACTCAACAAATGATCATCTTAATGCAAGAAGATGGGCGCACACACACACACACACACACACACACACACACACACACATATGCACACACAGGTTTGTTTTTATGCAATGCCAGGAGATGAGATCATACACACACTACTTTGTATTTTTGTATTAAATACAAAATTTTTTGTATTTAAGTTTTCAGCACCTGAGAAAATGACATTTAAAAATCTGAACAGTGAGCTTTGCTTAGAAAAATACTAATATTAGAACAGATACAAATAACATTCAAACAATAATTAGGATTTTTATGCAAGTCACTGTATTTATATAACCATTTCTAAATCACTTCCTGTGGAAGCCCAGTATTTGTTCTGATTATACTATGGTCGTACATTTGCAACGATTCTCCACCTAAAACTTTCAGGCCTAAACCTAAATAGTTGCTTGTGCATCATCATCATCACCACTTAGTCCAGATAGGGTTGAGGGAGCCGTTGGGAAAATAGAGAATCCCAGATGACCCTGTCCTCTGCAACTTCCTTCAGCTCAAGCCACTCCCAGGCCAACTTGGAGATAAAATCCCTCCAGTGGGTCCTAGGACAACCTCAGGGTCTTGTCCTGGTACGCCGTGTGTGGTATACCCCCACCGGGAGGCATCCAGGGGGCATCCGGATCAGATGCCTGAACCACCTCTACTCCCACTGCTTATACGGCACTGCACCTATCCTCCCATGCTGGACCTTGCAAGTGGTCACATGGTTTCCCCACGTTGCCTCTTCGGGCTGAGCCCAGCCAGGTTGTGTGGGCTGCCTGGGCACCAGGCGCTTGCCATGGGATGCTCCCCCCAGGCCTTGTTCCAGGGTTAGGTCCCGGTGACCTTCTCCTGGGCAGGTTACATAGTCTTCTGTATCCGTTTTTTCATGGAGGGTTTTTGGATCAAGTTAGTCTGGGTCTTCATTCCAGAGCTGTTCGCCCTGGGAGACGCTACCAGGAGCATATGTTTACAAGCACAAGCATGCCGATTGCCAGTATAAATAGTTTAGAATAATGTGCTTAGGTGCTTAATACTTTCACAGTACTGTGTATATATACATGTCTTTTATGTATCATATACATAAAAAATATATAAATAAGGAAAGTGATCATTTTTCTGCCTACCAGGCACAGGGAAGAAAGTAAGGCACAAACAAAAACTAGATCAGTGGAGACGTGTTCTCTTGAGTGATGAATCACACTTCTTTGTCTGGCAATCCGACAGACAACTCTAGGTTTGGCGGTTGTCAGGAGACGGTACTTGTCTGATTGCATTGTGCCAAGTGTAAATTTTGGTGGAGGGGGGATCATGGTGTGTTTTTCAGGAGTTGGGCTTGGTCTCTTAGTTCCAGTGAAAGGAACTCTTAAAGCTTCAGCTCCAAGAGATTTTAGACAATTTCATGCTCCCAACTTTGTGGGAACAGTTTGGGGACGGCCCCTTCCTGTTCCAACATGACTGCGCACCAGTGCATAAAGCAGGTCCATAAAGATGTGGATGAGGGAGTTTGGTGTGGAAGAACTTGACTGACCTGCACAGAGTCCTGACCTCAACCCCATAGAACACCTTTGGGATGAATTAGAGCGGAGACTGTGAGCCAGGCCTTCTCGTCCAACATCAATGTCTGACCTCACAAATGTGCTTCTGGAAGAACGGTCAGAAATTCTCATAAACACACTCCTAACCCTAAAGCCTTCCCAGCAGAGTTTAAGATGTTATCGCTGCAAAGAGTGGGTTGACATCATAGTAAACCCTATGGATTAAGAATGGGATGTCATTCAAGTTCATATGCGTGTGAAGGTAGACGAGTGAATACTTTTTGAAATATAGTGTATAAGAACACATAGTCTTAAAGTAAAGTACACAACAAAATACTTGGTTGCACATCCTTTGCTGGCTTGACTTTGCCCGTCTAAAACCTTCCACTTTTTCCCCCAGTGATGTTCTTTGTATTGGCAGTGTGGTTTGGGTCATTATCTAGCTGTATGATAAATTTCTTCCACCATGGTTGACCGATGACCTTGTATGTTTTGGGTCATAAACAGATCCTTTTTTTTCCACACTTTGGTAGAAGTTAATCTAGGCTAGCCTTATAACTCATAACTGTTTCATAAACCAGGTAGTTCATCTCTGTATTTCTTTGCAAATTCAAATCTGATAAGTGGCTTGCATCTTGTGTTATGGCTTCTATATTTCTGCTCTCAATGTCTTCTTCTAATGGTGGATTGTGATGCCTTCACCCCTGCCCTGTGGAGGTTGCTGAGGATGCCACTGACTGTGTTTTTCTTCACAGGTCTCACAATGTTTCTGTCATCAACTGCTGTTGTTTACCTTGGCCCACCTGTTTGATGTCTTGTTGTTAGTATACCAGTGGAAACACATGTCCATCACATGTCCCAGTATTTTGGATTGTTTTAAAAATGGGTGAGATCAACATTGTTTAACAAATGTAGATAAATAAACATCAGGAAATAAAAGCTGAGAATTTGATCACTTCATATTTCATATTCTTTTGATTTCAAACAAAATGTCTTCAGCATATATCAAAATCAAATGAATATGCCTTGCTGTTCCAATACTGTCGGAGGAGACTGTGTATATTGTAGAACTCATTCTGTCGCACAGACACACACACACACACACACACACACACACACACACACACACACACACACAGGAAAGAAGGTCAGGATGCTCTGTTGTTTATGAAGTGTAGGTCCATTAAACATATATTGTTGCTCACAATAGTTAATTTATTTTCTGCTCAGTTCCATTTCAGCTTGAATGCAAAAATGTAATTGTCTCAAGTTCAGCAGAAGTGCAGCCTCAGTCCTTCAGCTCTAGAGACAGGTACAACTACTCGGATTGCTGTGACATTTAGACTTTTTTCAAACAAAGAAGCATCAATCTGTTTCTATGCAATAACAAAGTGTGTGACTGGTCTTTTGTTTAGCTGTTTTTCTTAAATTCAAATAAGCATGTTTACTGTTTGTGTGCAAATAGTGACAAGTGGGAATTTTTGTACATTTATATTTTTATAATTAGTATTCTGTTTGACAGTATCACAAAAAGAACACCAGATTTACACTGAAAGTAAATTAAGATTAAAACCACTAGCATTTGCCTTTTCACTGGTTATATTTATGCCAGTGTTGGGAATGAATGCCTGCATGCATGTTGCTTGTTAATGGATCTGACCTTTGTGGTGAAAGAAGAAAAGAAAACCGCAGGTTTCCAACACTTTTCATTTTCTATTTTTTTGACAAAAGAGATATTTCACCCTTCTCTTGCCATTCCTTTCCCTCCAGATTCATTTCCTTGGCTGTAAAACATGGCAGCCATATCAGCCTCTGCATCTTCGGATTTGGAGATGAGTCGTAACCTGCGCGTGAAATCTGGGCTTGAGAGGCAAATCCAAACGGCTGAGTGGCACAGTGATAAGAGAGGAAATCAGACGCGGGGAGATGGAGCAAGGGTGAGTGAAGCAGAGGGGATTTAGACTTTATCAGAAGAGCCGTATGATGAAAACCCAAACAAACTCATTAAGTGGAGAAGTGGTGGCCCCAAGCGGCTTCATTTGAAGTGGGCTTTTGCTCTGGACATCTAAGAGGGGTGTTTCATTTTCTAACAGAAATTCGATGATGTCTATTTTGGCCTTCGTTTTTTTTGTTTGTTTGTTTGTTTAATGTATCACTTGTACTGTTAAAGAGCAGGTTTTGAAAAAAAAATGTTCACAGTACATTACCTTAAATCAGTGGTCAACAACCCTCCCCCTAGAGATCGACTTTCCTGAATTTCCTGAGTTTAGTATCAACTGGCACCTATGCTTCGCACTGCCCATAACAACATTAATCCACCTGATCCAGCCAATCAAGAACATCTGAAGAAGATACTTAGCTGGAGCCGGCACTGCAGATTGTAATTGTAACTCGCTTCGACAAGTAGATCTCCAGGAGTAGGGTTGGTGGCCACTGCCCTTAATGTAGTTGATCAGCCATGACATGTTTAGTGTACAAGGCAAATGCACAAAAGGAAAACGTCTCAGACATCTGAGAAAAACGCCCACCATTGTTTATAATCAAGGTGCACACACCACTGGCAATATTTGGCATCAATGTACACTGACACATGCCTGGTAACTCCTAGCATTCCTCAATTCCTGTAAGCACCACAGCACATCGCTCATTACTTTCCTATCATTGCATTAAATTAAACCCAGAATGAGACAATTGAAATCAATAATAGACATGTGGCTTGACATTTACACCAAGAAAGGCAATAAATGCAAAATGTTTAAGATAAACAGACAAATGCTAATAGTCTGTTACCACAGTTAATGTTGCCAGTCTTTTTTTAATTAACCAAATGACTTTAAGCCAGTTTGTTTTTAATTAACTACATGGCTTTAAAGGTTTTATTCCATTATATATCAAAACAAATATAGTTTGATATAATATATATACATTGCTAAAATTAAAAAAATGTCACACTTTCCAGACCATGTTGTCCATATATGTAAACTAAGCTGTAAAAACATTTGTGTGTTGAGCTGAATTTATTTTATGTATGATGTCTTGGAAACCAGCACCCACCTGTTCAGCCTACAGTAGTTTAGATTAGGTGAAAAATAGAAAAAAAGCATTATCATTAGCATTATATTCACAAGTCCAAATTTGGAGGTTATGGTTTGGTTATGGTTATGAGAGATATATATTATTATTATTATTATTGTTGTTATTATTATTATTATTATTATTATTATTATTATTATTATTGCAGGTCCGCAGATTGAACTTGTGGAATGACCCATATAAAACAAACATATAAAAGGGCATTGCATGGCTAAAATAGTGCGGCAGCCCTTTGTGCTTTAACTTTTTTATCTCTACTTTTGTTCGTTTTCATAGAAAACGGTATGTTATACAATGTCAGGACATTTCTGTCCTGAAAATGAACAAAAACAAACCCACACAGCATTAGTGCATTAGCTGGCCTTTTATTTCCACTACTGTGTGGACCATCACATTTTCATCATAACTATGTAAGCGCCCCCACTATCACCCCATCCCCCACTCCTGAACCTCCTGATCTCCCCACCCCGCTGCTTAGCATTAGTGCAGGAGCTGAGGCTATGTTCATGCACTGCAGTGTAGATGGTGATGGCTCAAGGTTGTGCTCTTATTGTCAATGTGTCAGCGCCGCCACTCATGGGATTCTATTTTTGCTGCATAAATGGCTTTATGTAAATGCATAATTGTGTCAGGTTATTGCAGCAATTTGAATCTTTTCTACTATGCAAAAAAAAAAAGAAACAGAAAAAAGAAATAAAAGAGCATAGAGGAACAACCAGTTCTGATGGATACGAATAAAATATATTCTTATGCTTTCTATGGAGGTATGTTAGAAAAAGTGGACATATGGACTGCATTTTATTTATGTCTCATATTTATACACAGTCACATCAGTGTCACTGTTGTGCTGAGAATATTGCACTACCCAGAATAAACAGACCAATTGATGAGTGATGAATACGGTAGCGGAGACTGATTAACTAGGTTACAGTCTGTATTTGTACACTTATATAGTGGACCTATCAGAGGTCGGTAGAGTAGCCTGAACTTATGTTACACTACAAGTATTGACACTCGGTTCTAATAATGATTCAGGTAAAAGTAAAAGTACTTTCCCAAAAAAACAATAATGCAGTACTGGGTCAGAAAAACTACTGACATACTAAATAACTTATAGAACTGCAGTGGAACATCTCAGTATATCCAGCATCTATCATCATGGAACTGAAGCTGGTGTGGCTCTAGTCCTAGTTGTGACCAACAATGAGTAGTACAGATAAGATAAGATAAGATAATCCTTTATTAGTCCCACAGCGGGGAAATTCACAAGAATACAGATGCTATCACCAACAAAACCAAAGGAAATTAAATGCTAAAAAACTAAAATTAAAAACTAAATGTAAAAGACTATAAAAGAGAAAATGTAGCTCAGTAAAAAGATAGATTGCTTTACTTTTATCTAAATAAAAACAGACTACGATGATGTGCCAATTACTTACACAACACATCAATTGTTGAAACTGAGAAATTTTATTGTTTTTAATGACAGGATTCTGTAGTGGAAATAACTTCATAGGCTCAGTAACACTGCCAAAAATCATTGCCTGTGAACAGATTTCATCACTGCATCCGCAATTTACCATGCACAGAAGAAACCATATAAAAACAGGATCCAGGTGTGTAGAGGCAAAGTGAAAAAGTGTCCTGTAGTCTAATCAAAATGTAAAATTCTTTTTGGAAATCTTGGACGCTGCATCCTCCACGCTAAAGCTTATTATCAGTGCACAGCTCTAAAGCCAGCATCCGTGACAGTATAGATGTGCAGTAGTGTACATTGCATGGGTGACATGCACATCTGTGAAGGCACCATTAATGCTGAACAATATACATATGTTTTGGAGCAACATATGCAGCCGTCGAGACAACGTCTTTTTATATATCTATTTACACCTTTGAAATTCCAGCTATCCTTTAAATTGTGTTGAACATTATATGATGAATGAACTAACAGAAATGGATCACAATGCCTTGTAATAAAATTATGTTATATTAATGCACATTTTGCATGTTCTACAAAGTTATGTTTTTGGTGTCTCCAAAAGTGGTTTGTTATGCCAGCGGCAACTGTGTTTATAGAGTGAGTTTGTGTCGCTTTGCTGTCTTTGTTGATTTGTGTTGGGAACATTCAGTCATAAACACTTCAGTGTGAAGTCAGTGAGGGAGGTTTTAAGGCTGAATCCCAATCCACAGTGCCCTTCACCCTGACCATTACTAACTGGCAGACTGGGCGGGTGGACAGAGGGGAGGTCAGAGCCAGGGCCAGAGATGAGCTCACGTAAAGCAGAGTGACCGTGAGCCTGTGACACAAGGGCAGGTTAAAAAAACCCTGAACTCTCCACACAACACACAAACAAACACTGCACTCACTCACAGCTGCAGCTTCAAGCTCAGGAAAAATCCACCTTCAACACTCATGCTTTCAAGTTTTGTTAGTACTATTAATACTACGACTACTACTACTAATAATAATAAGAAGAAGAAGAAGAAGAAAAGAATAAGAAGAATTTGCTTTATTTAGATTGGATTAGAGCACATTTCTTTAAACTCAAGGTCAATTTACAACACATATAAACAGATATTTATACAGGCATGGACAATGAAGTGCTGTGGGTTCTACAACACCCTCAGATTTCAAATTGTTTACCTGTTACTGCCAAAACAATAACAAAATAAAAGCAAAAGAACATTTTAAGCATAGCAACGGCATTTTTTTCTGCAAATTATAGTGAAAATTTCTATTTTATTGAATATACTGCTGAAAAAAATAAAGGGAACACTCAAAAAACACATCCTAGATCTGAATGAATGAAATATTCTCATTGAATTCTTTGTTCTGTACAAAGTTGAATGTGCTGACAACAAAATCACACAAACATCATCAATGGAAATCAAATTTATTAACCAATGGAGGCCTGGATTTGGAGTAACACACAAAATTAAAGTGGAAAAACACACGACAGGCTGATCCAACTTTGATGTGATGTCCTTAAAACAAGTCAAAATGAGGCTCAGTATTGTGTGTGGCCTCCACGTGCCTGTATGACCTCCCTACAACGCCTGGGAAGCTCCTGATGAGGTGGCGGATGGTCTCCTGAGGGATCTCCTCCCAGACTTGGACTAAAGCATCCGCCAACTCCTGGACAGCCTGTGGTGCAACGTGGCGTTGGTGGATGGAGCGAGACATGATGTCCCAGATGTGCTCAATCAGATTCAGGTCTGGGGAACGGGCTGGCCAGTCCATAGCTTCAATGCCTTCATCTTGCAGGAACTGCTGACACACTCCAGCCACATGAGGTCTAGCATTGTCCGGCATTAGGAGGAACCCAGGGTCAACTGCACCAGCATATGGTCTCACAAGGGGTCTGAGGATCTCATCTCGGTACCTAATGGCAGTCAGGCTACCTCTGCCGAGCACATGGAGGGCTGTGCGGCCCTCCAAAGAAATGCCACCCCACACCATTACTGACCCACTGCCAAACCGGTCATGCTGAAGGATGTTGCAGGCAGCAGATCGCTCTCCACGGCGTCTCCAGACTCTGTCACGTCTGTCACATGTGCTCAGTGTGAACCTGCTTTCATCTGTGAAGATCACAGGGCGCCAGTGGTGAATTTGCCAATCCTGGTGTTCTCTGGCAAATGCCAAGCATCCTGCACGGTGTTGGGCTGTGAGCACAACCCCCATCTGTGGACGTCGGGCCCTCATACCATCCTCATGGAGTCGGTTTCTAACCGTTTGTGCAGACACATGCACATTCGTGGCCTGCTGGAGGTCATTCTGCAGGGCTCTGGCAGTGCTCCTCCTGTTCCTCCTTGCACAAAGGCGGAGGTAGCGGTCCTGCTGCTGGGTTGTTGCCCTCCTACGGCCTCCTCCACGTCTCCTGGTGTACTGGCCTGTCTCCTGGTAGCGCCTCCAGCCTCTGGACACTACGCTGACAGACACAGCAAACCTTCCTGCCACAGCTCGCATTGATGTGCCATCCTGGATGAGCTGCACTACCTGAGCCACTTGTGTGGGTTGTAGAGTCCGTCTCCTGCTACCACGAGTGTGAAAGACCACCAACATTCAAAAGTGACCAAAACATCAGCCAGAAAGCAGAAAGGTACTGAGAAGTGGTCTGTGGTCCCACCTGCAGAGCCACTCCTTTATTGAGTGTGTCTTGCTAATTGCCAATAATTTCCACCTGTTGTCTGTTCCATTTGCACAACAGCTGTGAAATTGTTTGTCAATCAGTGTTGCGTCCTAAGTGGAAGTTTGATTTCACAGAAGTTTGATTTACTTGGAGTTATATTGTGATGTTTGTGTTCCCTTTTTTAGCAGTGTATATAATTCCAAAAAAACATTAAACAGTATTTTTTACAGTATGTTCTATTTTGTTTCCTCCAGTATGTTACTAAATAGACAGTATTTGTGCATTAAAAGTACAGAAGTATGTTCTCTGCACAACATGTATTAAACTCATTTGACTTAAAATTAACAAAACATGTATATGTTTGCCTATGACTGTAAACATTTAAAATGCAGCAGCATGCACTGTTAAAAATATACATTTTAGAGCTTCCCTCATCGTTTTGGGGGTGTGTTGCTAAAACACAAGCAGTTCTGGCCTAATATTGTTTTTAAACAATTTAATAAATATACTTTTCTCCTAGTCTCATACACATTTTTCCATGACAGCATAGTGTGCAGAGGTCAGCAACTTTCTGCAGAGTCAATTGCTACAGATCTCCAAACTTCATGTGGCCTCCAAATTAGCTCAAGAACAGTGCTTAGAGAGCTTCATGGAATGAGGTACCATGGCCAAGCAGCTGCATCCAAGCCTTACATCAATAAACGCAATACAAAGCATCAAATGCAGTGGTGTAAAGCACTGCCACTGGGCTCTAGAGCAGTGAAGACGTATTTTCTGGAGTGACAAATCACACTTCCCCGCCAGCACCAAAGTACTTGCCAGTCTTTGAGGAGAGTCTGGTGGTTAGTAGAATGTTGTACTTAAAACATGAACACCAGTGTCAATCAGTGAATCTGACTGAGGTTGAGATGATTATAGGCAGACGTCTTAGTGTATGTGAGGAGTCAAAATTCGACCAATGAAAAGACAATTGTGGGAATCAATACAAATTTATAGTCACTCTCAAGAAGTTGCTTTCCAGTAATGTGGGTGCAGCCTTCAAATGAATCTTGCCAATAGTGAAAAATCCCTTTGAGTAGAAGGTAGAATCACTGAGGGGAAGCATTTTTCAAAAAGGGAACCCAGGACAGGAAACTGCAGTTAGGATACCTGTTTACAAGCAATACTAAACAGAGACACTGAGATAAAACAGAGGAAAGAAGAGATGCACAAGTGAATGTAGAAATTGAGTATGGTAGACACACAGTATGGTGAACATAGAACATGGTGGGAGGCAGGATGATACATGTAGAACATGTTGGAACACATACACAGCAATAGCTATAGAACATGCTGGAACACCTACAGGATGTTAGACATAGAAAACTTACAAGTACAGAGTAGTAATATAGACGGGTGGAACACATACAGAATGGCCCTTATAAAATATGGATGAACATATACAGGATGGTAGATGTAGAACATGGTGGAACACATACAGGTGCTGGATGTAGCACATGGTGGAATACATGCTGGACAGTAAATATGGTGCATGGTGGATTCATACAGGATGGTAGATAAAGACATTGACAGTATAAACCAGTCATCTTACTGTTCTTTACTTTTACAATAAAAAAAAGATTTAAATGAGTGATTAAACAACAACAACAATAATAATACTAATGAAAGGACTTGATGTCCGCATTATTATTATTATTATTGTTGTTGTTATACACTGAAACCGATCTTATTTTGAAGCTGCATGGGACAGGAGCGTGAGGTGATCTAAAACCGCTGAGGTGCAGCTTTATCATTGGACCGAAGAATGAATGGAAGTGAACGGAGAGCTTCTCTCAAATGGTCCTCTCATGCTTGTGCAGCTTACTTTTGGTGGTAAACGTTTGAAGGCAAAAGCTGAGAGCCTGTATACAAAGCATTGTGGAACAGATGCAGGTTGATGGATATGAAACATGGGCCACATACAGGACGGTAGGACTCTTAGAGGATGGCATAGAGGATGGCAAACACAGAATATGGTCAACACCTACAGAATGGTTGATATAGAACATAGTTGGAAACATACAGTAAAGTAGCTATAGAGCATGGAATACTCAGGATGGCAGATACAGAAAATGATGGGGAAGCTCAGAATGAGTGTAAGGGACAAATACACCTCTGAGAAACATGTTAGGAGCTCATGTAGGAGTGGTGATGAAACGTTTTACAAACCAGGACAGAAAATCAAGTGGGGTGGCCACAGAGTGATATTAAAGTAAGACACTTCATGCTGATATGCTAGTTACTGAGTACAGCTGCAGTCTCTTAATGCACGTTAACAGATGAACATGCATGCCATTCACATTTGATCAAATTTTAGATCACATTAAATGATCTGATAGAAACAGAGTGATCCGAGGTTAGTGTAAAAAACAAGCAAAAAAGTGAAAATATCCTGAACATCATGTACAGTACCTCAGCAGCTCCCTCTGGACTTGATCGATCGCGTCCAGCCAATTTTCACTCAGCAGCTGTGTGGAAAGAAAGCAACAAAAGATCAGATCAGATCAGGTTGTGTGTGTGTGTGTGTGTGTGTGTGCGTGCATGCATGTGTGTGTGTGCGTGTGTGCGTGTGTGTGTGTGCATGCATGTGTGCAGTTGCAACAAAATGGATTTTAAAAACTCGCAGTATGACCTACATGACAGTGTTGTGGAGGAGAGGCAGTACACTGAAGCTGAAATTGTATTTATATTCTTTATTTATTTTATTTATAACAGTAAATGAACTACATTCTGTAATATCTACTACCTACAGAATACCTACAGACAGCCTGTACCTGTTTTACTTAATCATATTTATTCGTAACTTTTATTTTTGTGTTAGTTCTCCTTAGTTCTTTATCTCTTTTTATTTATTTATTTATTTCCTCTCATTTTATTTTAAGTTTTTTTATCATTACTTTTTTAATTTGTGATATTGTACTATTACCTTACTAGTTTCTTATCTATTTTTGATCTTAATTTCTTACCATTTAAATCTCAAGTTCTATTTTTATCTACCTTTATCTTTTATTCACTGTTATTTTCAATTTTCTTTTAATTTAAAATGATTAAATGTAGTTATTATTTTCTTTGTCATGTCAATCCCTGTTTTTGTGAATGCTCGGCTACATTGAAAATGAGGGTTGCCCTCAATGTACTTCCGAGTCAAAATAAAGGTTGATTGATTGATTGATTGAATTGTACATCAACTAAATTATATGTATGGAAGTTGTACTGATAACATGGCCAATGAGTTCAGGTACAAGGCAGGAGTACCTTGTAGACAGACTTGCTGCTTGAACCAAGTTTTACGCTGGCTATCTGGACTTCTATGGGTGAAGACTTGTTTAATCAAACCCCTATGGGGAACAGAGGGCCTGACATGTGAGCGTGTCACAATTGTATAGACAGTTTTCACATTTGTACAATCAGAATTTAGTAGGAGTGAAAGGGGCAGATTTAGTACAAAATCCATTTTGGAGCCGTTCAATCTGCTTTCCACTGCTCTCAGTCAGAGTGACAAGATTAGATGAGATAAGATAAGATAATCCTTTATTTGTCCCACAGCGGGGAAATTCACAAGCAGTAGTTAGAATAATTAGAAGACACTAAAGACAGCAATGATCCAAACTGTGGCCAGTGTTAGCAGGTCCCTCTCAACTGGTTGGAGTGGTGCTTTTGAACTTTTAGTAAATAAGCACAAAAGCCTTTCAGGGCCTAGAACATGATCAATGGGCTGGACGCTGCGCTGTGGCATGTTTGCCTCTGCACATACATTTATAGGAATTTCCCTCTCAAAGTGCAAAACACTGGGAGAAGATTATTATAATGAAACACCTACTCAGATTTATCAATACTGACAGTAAATACTGACTGTGAATTATTTAATGCCTGAGAAAAGCTTGTCTTATCTTTGGTGCCAAGTTTGATTATGCTCGGAGAAAGAAAGGGAGTTTTTCAAAACATATCTATTTTCAGTGAAAAACAATGTAAATGTCTGCCATATCACATTATTTTTAATGCAATGAAGAAAAAAACTAAATAATATTAGTAAAATTATGTTTAAAACTGATGTTTTTGCTAAGCATTGATTTCACAGTCTAATGTCTAATTGTAAAATAAAGTCATTACAGAAATCAACTAGTCAACAGATTAAAGTCATTTTTTCTCCTACCTGGACAAAACAAAAAGCATGTGATCCAACTCCCTGTTTATACTGCATGGGTCAAATGCTCACTACAAAGTTGCACCTGTGTTCATTTGCATGGACATGCTTAGTTGGCAAGCTGCTGAACTGGCCACCCATACTGGTACAAAGTGTCCATAGACTGTTGCTAATTAGCGCCTCCCTCAGTAAATCTGCCCCAAAGACTATAATCTATAATCTTATACTTATAATTGCATACATATATAGCACTGCTACCTCTGAGTAGCAGCTAGCATCCTCAGCCCCAGCCTTGTTTATGAGAATGGTGACAATAGATTGTCTCACTGTTTTTGAGCCATTTGCATGAGGTAAAGGCTTTGAATCAGTTTGCATAACAGGCAATATTTAATGCATATTTAATTCTATGCAAATCCACAACTCTGAGTTCATGTTATAGAATATTTGTTTTGTTTCATTATATTCACTAAATGTAAATGCCAACCTTTTATGCTAAACTGTCTTGGACAGTTTAGCATTGGACAGTAATCTAAGGGGGCAGGCACAGCCCCTTGAGGCCCACCTACAACAACAGCTCTGTTAATAAACTGGCTACTCAGTAGGTCTATGCACAGACATTTCTGTGGGCAGGCGCTCAAGGGGAAAAGGTCCACATAAGTGTCAGCATAACTTAATTTAATTTAAAATTTACAATTTTGTATAGTGCAACCACTCTTATCAAGAGAGATAGTGTAAGCATGTTATTTTTTTCCAGCGCATTCAAAAAAATACTAACGTCACTGCCCAATTAGGGATTTGAACCTATTGTAACATTACCAGCTATGTTAATATTCAGGAACCTTGGAGTTGCAACTCTATTTAAGAGTTACACAGAGTGGGTATAGAAGTTATTGGCCGTGGTGATTTGGTAGGCCTTCATGATGGGTCAGAGTCAATGAAATCTCCAGAGGGGGCACCCAAGAGCAATACAGCTTGTGGAACCCAACCCAAGCAAATTCACTAGTTTTATTCCTGGAGTCATGTTAAACTGACTCTTATTGAAAAAGATTTTGAAGTATGGCTGCAAAAAGCATAATTATTAAACAGGACCAGCAAAAGGACACTTGTACAGTCTAAAGGCAAAGGGAGAAGTGTTCAAGCTCCCCATGGGGCCTATCTGTGCGTCTGCCACCAGCAGATTTAATGTCTTTTGCAAATGTTTGGGCACTCCTGGCCAAATGACATTTTGTTGAATTTATGAAAAATAATTTCTCTACAGAGAACAGACTTTTGTACATGCTAATGCACAATTACAGTTTATTTGTGGAATATAATATATAAAAAAAAACTAAAACATAAGAAAGAAAAAATAAACCATAATATATGGCATGTCCATACATTATGGCACATTTTATATGGTAGGTTTTGTTTCCAATGTTTTAAATTCAGCAAATAAATCAAAATTAAATTTGCAAAAAAAAATACATATTTAAATTTGTTCCCTGTTCTTCATTTAGAAAATCTACAATGCATAGTTTAACTTGGGGCATTTAAACCTTTGAATACAGCTTTTGCAAATACAGTTATGCATACAGGTGTACAGATAGTTTCTTGGACACTAAAAGTGCTACAGTTGTCCTTTATGGGACTGCCATCTTCTTCTTCTTCTTTCGGTTGCTCCCTTTAGGGGTCGATCATCTGCCTCCATCTTGTCTACCTCTTCTCCTTCTACCCGGCAACTCCATCTCCAACATTCTTTGACCAATATATCCACTATTCCTCCTCAACACATGTCCAAACCATCTCAACCTGGCCTCTCTGGCTTTATCTCCAAACTGCTCCACCTTCACCGTCCCTCTGATCTGCTCATTTCTAATCTTGTCCATCCTGGTCACTCCCAACGAAAATCTCAGCATCTTCATCTCCACCACCTCCAGCTCAGCCTCCTGTCTTTTAGACAGAGCCACAGTCTCCAAACCATACATCATAGCAGGACACACTACTGTCTTGTAAACCTTCCCTTTCACTCTTGCTGTTATCCTTCTGTCACACATCAGCCCTGACATCTGTTTCCACCCACTCCATCCTGCCTGCACCCTCTTCTTCACCTCTTTTCTACACTGTCCATTGCTCTGGATGGTTGACCCAAGATATTTGAAGTCATCCACCTTTATGACCTCTACTCCTTACATCTTCACCTTTCCACCTGCCTCCCTCTCATTCACACACATGTATTCCGTCTTTTCTCTACTGACCTTCATTCCTCTCCTCTCCAGTGCAAACCTCCACCTCTCCAGATTCTCTTCCACCTGCTCTCTACTCTCACCACAGATTACAATGTCATCTGCAAACATCATGGTCCATGGAGCCTCCTGCCTGACCTCATCTGTCAACCTGTCCATCACCATTGCAAACAAGAAGGGGCTCAAAGCTGATCCCTGATGTAACCCCACCTTCACCTTGAAACCATTTGTCACTCCAACTGCACACCTCACCACTGTCTCACTATCCTCATACATGTCCTGCACCACCCTAACATACTTTTCAGCTACACCTGACTTCCTCATACAGTACCACAGTTCCTCTCTTGGCACCCTATCATCTGCCTTCTCTAGATCCACAAAGACACAATGTAGCTCCTTCTGACCTTCTCTGTACTTCTCTACCAACACTCTCAATGCAAATATTGCATCTGTGGTGCTCTTTCTGGGCATGAAACCAAACTGCTGCTCACTGATCTGAACCTCTTGCCTTCGCCTTGCTTCAACAGCTCTTTCCCATACCTTCATGGTGTGGCTCATCAACTTTATACCTCTTTATCTCCTCTAACTGACAACCAACCTGTGGTGCATATGAACTGACCACATTCAAAATCACACCATCAACCTCCAACTTCAGGCTCATGATCCTGTCTGACACTCTCTTTACATCCAGAACACTTTTCACAAGCAGTTCCTTTAGGATTATCCCTACTCCATTTCTCTTCCTCTCTACACCATCCACCTCCAATGTTCCTGGCCTTGCTTCCTTTCCATCTGGTCTCCTGGACACACAGAATATCTACCTTCCTTCTCTCCATCATGTCTGCAAGCTCTCTGCCTTTACCAGTCATTGTCCCTATGTTCAGAGTCCCTAATCTAACCTCCACACTCCTGCCTTTCCTTCTCTCTCGCTGCCTTCTAACCTGCCTTCCTCCTCTCCTCTTTGATGGTCTTCGACCTACAGTAGTCCAATTTCCACCGGCTCCCTGCTGGTCAACAGCACCGGAGGCGGTCGTGGTTAACCCGGGCCTCGACCGATCCAGTATGGCAATCATATTTGTGATCCGCATGATAGTTTTGGCACAAGTTTTACGCCGGATGCCCTTCCTGACGCAACCCTCACCATTTATCTGGGCTTGGGACCGGCAGCAGAAGTACACAAAGTACACCCCTAATGGCTGGTTTCTTTATGGGACTGCCTTAAAGGCCAAATTTCAACAGTACAACCAATTGAGAGACACCTTCAGTTTTTCTGTGTTGTGTCCTCAAGATCATTCCTGTCTGCAGTGTCTTCTGATCATTACAACTAATGCTTGACCACTCTGACCGACAGCAGTGGCCAAATAGAGCTTTTGAGAGGCTAATGAAAATTCTTAAACCACTTTTACTTTGTCATTTGTGGAACTGCATGAAATGGATTTGAGGAAAAAAAAAATAGTAAAAGAAAAAAATAGTCTTCTTTCTTATTCAGACAGCAGAGTGAAATCTCTCCTTTTACTGGATAATATGGTGAGTTTGATTTCATGCATTAAATCAAACTACAGTCATTTCTTTTGTAAAAGGTTAGCCAGCTCAGTGAGAAAGGATGAAGCTGAAATTCACAGCGCATGTTTTTTTTTACACTAAAGCTTTTTACCTACATTATTTGCTCCAATAATGTGTTTAATTGCCAAGATATAACGATGCATCAATGGTCCATTTACAATGATATTAAGAGCATAATATAAATCATCTGTGAAAAAAGTAGCGTTCTAATGAAATGACCAGCAGTTAGTCACAGATTACAAAACACTAAAGATGGACATGCAGCAGAACTGTGTAACATGAGTTACATCAGAGAAAGAAATGATCATTAGACAACTGAAGACCTGATTGAGGAATCATTCTAAACAGATGTTAAATATTATACAAGTATAATCCACTTGCACAACAAAATAAAAGTAAATGAAAAAACAAGAGTATCAAAACTGGAGTTTGGCCAAAAACCGGACTGCCAGCAACCATGCAAGACCTGGAAGACCACCAAAACTGCCAACTTTAGGTAAACAATATTAAAAACTTCATCTTCAAGAGATACACAAGGTCCACATTTGCTTTAGATCTGACGTTTGTCCACAAGTGTTTGCCCATCCTTCACCATTATTCCTCAGCAGCTGATTGGAAAACTGAGCCTAATGGGTCTCCCTCTGTAACATCTCCCTCTGTGACTGGGTCCTGGATTTCCTGACTGAGAGACCTCAGATAGTCCAAATCGGGAATAACATCTCCAGCACTATGTGCTCAGTCCACTGCTGGTTACTCTACTGACTCACGACTGTACTGCAAAGTATTGCAGATTTCTTAGAAAAACTGAAAGCCAGTCTCCTGAAAAGAATGCAAGCTGTAATAAAGTTAAAAAAAAAGGCGGGACAATAAATACTTAAAAAGTTGATATTATATTAAGAATTAAACTTCTGTTAAATAAATGTTTTCATGTTTTTTTCTTGATGCTAAAAAATGAATAGTGTATATGTAATAGCTTTTTTTAACTAGAAATTAAATAAAGAATGGTCTCTGACATTTGCACACTAATGTAAGTCTCCAAATAAGTTCAAAGTGCACTCCCACACTTAGTAAAAAGAAAAAGAGAGAAAAAAAAGTGCTCACTTTAGATATTTACAATTTCAGCTTATGAAAATAACTTTTTCACTTTTTGGGGTATTTATTTCCAACATTGTATCTTATAAAGAACTTTGATTTCTTTTAAAGTTATGATGAATGACTTAGATTTGTCATATGTTTCATTTTTAATTATAAAAAAATGCTGTCCGACATTTTTGGGTCACTTCCCAACCACATAGTTTTAGTTCCTAGGCGGAGGCTTATTTTAGTCACACTTCAGCATTTTAGAGCAGGAGGTGACACTGCATCCCTGTGGCCACATAGTGAGCAGTTAGATCCCATTGTTTTGGAGTAAATATATCCCAAAGTCTCATCAGTGTGTAAACTTAATAACTGTCACTACTAAAACACACAATTTCTGCAATAAAATAATCTTTTATGATTTTAAGGGTGCTTTGAGTTGCTTAAATGAGCTAAGATTGTCACTACTGAAACAGTTACTATTGAAACATTTGGGAATGTTTCATATGTTTTATATGTTCTGTCATGTATATTGATACAACCCGATTTCCAAAAAAGTTGGGGCGCTGTGCAAATGTAAATAAAAACAAAATGCAATTATATTCAAATCATTTAAAGCATATATGTCATTAAAATAGAAAAAAGACAACATATCAAATGTTAAAATTTTCTCTTTTCTTTCACAGAGTGGTGAAACCATCCCCAGCTCAAGGACTCAGGCTCTCTGAGATGCTCATTTTATATCCACTCATGTTACTGACCCGTTGTCATTTAACCACCAGGTGTTTTCTAAGCATTACACAACTTTACCAGCCTTTTGCTGCCCCCTGTACCAACATTGTTGGACGTGTTTTTGGCATCAAATGCAAAATGGGTGTATATTGTCTTTGTACTATTTTCAATGAAATGTAGTGTTTACATGATTTGCATATCATTGCATATTGTTTTTATTTACATTTTGCACAGCGTCCCAAATTGAATGTAAATGTAAAAAAAAAAACATAATAAATTCGAACCAAAATAAATTTAGTCTACAGTCCAAGTCAGTCAAAATGTGTTTTCAACTCTGAACTTAAACCAGGTGAGTAGAATATTCTGTATACTGATTCATAAAAAGATTTGTTCTTTGTGCATGGCAATGTCTTTCATCATAAGACAAAACAAATAAATTAAAAAAAACATAAGTTTGACAATAAGGAACATATTTTAAAGTATGTCTGTAAGTGTTGCAGAAATATGCACATAAAATATTATTTTTCTTCCTCAATAGAGCATCATAATATCAAATCAATCAGCCTAACCTTACAGTGACCTTAAGTGTATTTCTGCCTACTCACACTTATTCTATACCAAGCGACTTTACTTCATCATTACTTCAGCCAGTCAGAATATCCATGCTCATTTTATATTTTGTGAAACATTATTGTAAAGTACATATTCCCTGTATGCGGCTGATTTGTAAAATCGTCTGGCTTCAGTGCTGTATGCGTTCTAGCATCAGCTAAAATAATACAGCCACACAGTGAACTGTTCTGCATTGTTGTTTAATCAATGAAACTAAAAGGATGAAATATGAGGTCAGGGGAAAATTGCAAAAGGACCTGCTCTGAAATATTGATAACTTTACTTTCGCCACTTATCCTGAAATCGAAGCAGTCCAGGTTAATGGTGTCAGTCGCAAGCTAAGCAAAAACCAGATCAGGCTGCGCACGATCTTCAGCGTCTGAAACAGACAATTCAATATCCTTCAGTCTTCAGCAGCACCAAAACGTGAAGCATGGTCAGAAGTGGGTAGTACTTATATAAATATGTACTATCCATGTAATATCCACTAATGTTTCAAAATTGCTGTGTAATTCAGTCATTATGATGTAAACAAAATCAGTTAGATTGGTTTGATGTAAAATGCTTTGTTGCAGAGAAAATTACAGAGTCATAATTGTTCACAGTGGGGTGATGAGAACCAAACATCTGAAGTGTTTAATGCCTCTAAAAGCTCTCTCACAGCTAGTTTACATGAATATGTCACAAACATGCTCCTCAATGCCTGAAATACTGTTTTCTGATAGTTTTGAGGGAACATGGTGGTGCAGTGGGTAGCACTGTTGCCTCACAGCAAGAAGGGCCTGGGTTTGATTTCTGGCCAAGGACCATGGTCCTTTCTGTGTGGAGTTTGCATGTTCTCCCCATGTCTGCGAGGGTTTCCTCCAAACACAGTCCAAAAACATGCAGCCAGGCCAACTGCACAGGCTAAATTGTGGGTGTGCATGTGAATGTATATGTCTGTCTGTTTGCCCTGCAAAGGACTGGCAACCTGTCCAGGGTATTTCCTGCCTTCCACCCATAGACCACTGGAATAGGCTCCAGCTCCCCCTGCGACCCAGGATAAAGTGGCTTACAAGCTTTTGAGAGAGTGATATAGGTAGGGTTGTAAGGTATAACAGTATCCAAAAAAAAGTCATCTTTCTAGATTTGTCACATTTTAACAGTTGTAACCATCAGATATAAAACCTCAGAAGACATGTGTAGGTTCATTGGACATTTTGGACTATTTACAATAAACTCCAAATTCTCCTTTTTTTCCCTCATACGTTCTTTTGTTAGTCACTGTAGCTACCAAGAAGACATGCCCCATGTACTAAACCCTTTGTGTCAGCTTCAGGCGGAAATTGGACTGGTGCAAGATGCACAATTTATGGGCCAAGTGCACGCAAAATGCATTTTTATTGCTCGTGGACATGAATTTGAGAGAAGCCCCTGCAAAACGAGGGAGGATTGTGCAAAAAGTGGGCAAACATATTATACATGTGACTGCTTCCATATTCCACTCCACACTCACAGCCAACAGTTTTGTGTTGATTTTTCTTTACCTTTTTAAACTAGGCGTTAGGGTCTCAAAGGACATGTTGTTGAGAGACTTCAGTGGCAGGATGTACAGCAGCTATAGGCAGAGATAAGCCTTGAACATGCACTGTAAGAATGTCTACTACAAACTTTCATCTCAGGATCAGATGTATGTATGTGAGAAGATTTGGTGCACACACATTCTGCATTGTTATTTCACAAACTCTGGTTTCTTAGCTGGAGTAAAATCGCACCCTTGTAGAATGAATTGTTGCTAAAAAGCTGTTTATTAAACAACAATTCCACCAATTTTTCATAATTTCTGCATCATTATTTGAGGTGTAAACAAAATAGTAGCACATCTATTTACTAGTTTGCCTTACATCTCCCTGCATGTACCATCTGCCACAAAAGGATTTTGAATAATATGTTTTAGGTTAAAACTGATCTCAAATCTGTGTCTGTGTAAAACTGTGTCTCAGGCATTTCTAAGTCATCACTCTGAATGACTTTATTTTTTACTTTTACCTTAATCATTTAATTACGCAGAAAAATGAAAAATCAGCGAAATTCCCCTTTAATATTATTCTTAAAATACCATTGTCTTAATTTTCATTTTCTGTTTTCTCAAGCATGTTGATGGCTCCATTATTTCAGTGCTCTTTTTAAACCACAGGAATGAACAGTGGGTGGGCCTATGCGTGGTTTGGTAATGTTTGGAGACATCAAGGCAATTCTGCTCTGCTATTGGATGTTTATCTGCTCCTAGAATTACTTGGATATTTTGGCATTATACAGAGTGGCCTAAGTGGTTGCACTCAGATTGATACATAATTAACTCAGATATAAGAAGAGCTGAAGGAAAGTTTATTTTTACTATATTGATTCTGATGCACCGCCACCCTATCTGGATTAAATGGTCAATGACGACGATGATGATGATGATGACTCTGATGCAGACTGATCCAGTAGGTCTGTAATCATCTCTGTTTTCATAGAAGAAGTAGAATAATGAGAATATAAATGGAATATATTAGAAAATATAGCATAGTTCTTGACACTGGCTTTGGTCTTTGGTTTGGGTATACTGCTTTCTGGACCTGTGGAGCAAAACATGTGGGCTGAAGGCAGACTGGCACTGTAATCCAATCCTTTCTGAATACACTTTAGAGATCAAGCCTCATGTAGGGAATCTCTCACTGCTGGGGTGATGAATTAATTACGTGTTGTAAAAAATAATTAGCAGACATCCATAATTCATCCATGGTAATGTAAACTCATGAATTTTCATGCATTTGCTCTGAAAAAGCACTGACAAAGCTCTGTAGTTGAAAGACAAAAATAAAAATAACATGGATGGAGGTCTCACTCACTGCGCTTTCTGAAAACATAAATACTCCTTCATTTCCCTACAGGGCTGGAGATGCTGAGTATTTACAGGCAGAGAGAAAAAGGGCTCCAGGGACTGGAGAATAATGAGAAATGGAGGAAAATCAAGGCCCATTTCATGCCAACAGAAATGCATGGAACTGCACACAGAATTTGCTCAGGTCATATGAATGGTTAGGGCTTTTTACATGACCAATAGAATCAGCAACACTTCTTGAGGAAAAAAATGCTCCTGTTATGGTCAGTTGCTGGACAGGTGCAATACATACTGAAAGTCCAAATGTTTTCGGTTCATATTGTAGTTTCAGTAATGGAGCCACTGAAACTCAAACTTGCTTTAGAGGATCAGAGAAAGTCAAAATATAATGCTGAAGATATTTTACAATATTTTCCATTTATATATTTGGAATATGCGTTACTGGTCAGGATCATCCCCTGGGTGTATATGTGCAAAGGGATCTAAGCCAAAGAGAGGATTCAGAAACAGAAAGAGAGGATTCACATATATATATATATATATATATATATATGATCTCATATATGTATATGATCTTTTTGTGAGATATATGATCTCACAAAAGTGAGTGCACCCCTCACATTTATGCAAATATTTTTTCAAAAATCAACGGAACCAGACTTTTTTTTCCAAGTCATTTTGATTCATTTTTTTGCTCAGTTTTTCATTAAATGTACACACTATGTAAAGAACAGTAGGTGAGGCCTGTTCCAAGTGGAGCCTGTCCTGGAAAACTGCTGTATGACCTTGGCCACTGTGCTATAGCTCAGTTTCAGGGTGTTAGCAATCTTCTTATAAACTAGGCCATCTTTGAGTTCTTTGCCATGAGGTGCCATGTTGAATATCCAGTGGCCAGTATGAGTGAATTATACCCAAAATGCCAAATTTAACAGCCCTGCTCCCCATTCACACCCGGAACCCTGTAACTCTAACGAGTCACATGACACCAGGGTGGGACAACGACACAATTAAGCACAATTTGGACATGTTCACAGTGAGGTGTTGCCAGCTATTCAGACATTAATGGCTGTGTGTTGAGTTCTTTTCAGAGGACAGTAAATCTGCACTGCTGTTCAAGCTGCACACTGACCACTTTAAGTTATATCCAAGTTTCATTTCTATTGTGCTGTCCCATGAAAAGATATAATAAAATATTTGCAGAAATATGAGGGGTATACTGATTTTTGTGAGATACTGTATATGTAGTAGAGTGAAGATACATATACATCGCTGGTGTCAGAACAAATTTCTCAATTTTTGTCATTTTTCAGTTTTTGACAAAATTTGAAAATACTTACTGTTCTTTACATATTGTGTACATTTCATGAAAAACTGAGCAAAAAAATGAATCAAAATGACTTGGAAAAAAAAGTCTGGTTACCCCAGTCAAATACCCAAACCTGCACCATACTTTCACCATCACAGCTGCCACTACATCGACTCTAATGAACAGCAGTGTAAGGTCACATATTACTAACATTACATATCTGTCTTAGTGACTTGTCATTGATTTTTATTCATGTAAACAGGCTTTCTGTGAGCAAAATGGCTAAACTAAGCTAAAAGGCTCTGAATAATACGTTTAATGCTTTCCTTAAGGAGACAACATCCAACCTGTTGCATCCAAGGTAAAGAAAATATTACTTGAACATCTTTTACAAGTTTCAAATGTCCTTGTTTAATCTAGAAACTGCTGTTAAATGCAAATATCAACCACTTGTAGTTGGATGCTAACACTTAAACCTGTATTATCAAGCTAGCGGAAATAAGCATTACCTTAGCAGTGGCAAAATGGGTAAACAAATCTGTTTTCAAAGTGAATTATGAAGTTTCTGTATTAAATATTGCATCTGGGTACAGATGTTTTAGTTTGTTACCTGCCCACAATTTAGTGACTGTAACTGTCTCTCAGTGGGAACAAGCTTAAAAAGCTGAACATCTGTGGGCTCTCTATTCTGTGTTCAGCTGCAGCAATTGTGAGACAGTATCTACAGTCCTTACCTCACCATCTCTACTGAGGCAGCCAATGAGAACAGTGGTGATTAGCATACAGAAACACCACCACAGAGGAAAACAAGACCGGCTAAACCTCTTACAAGGATCAAATTATGGTGTAATTTGTATATTTTCACATTTACCTTATGCAGTTATCTTAATGGTTGTCTTTCAACAGGCACAGGGAACTATATGTAATTACTAATTAAAACTAATTAAAACTTAAGTAAAAACTAATATGTAAAGAAAGATTTCTCATAGAACCAATCGTTTAAACCTAGAACCATTTAGGAACCCTTATGTTCAAGAGTGTTCTGTATAATAAATCTTGAGATTAACAAGTGAATAATGAGACTTAGGAACTTTAGATGAAGTGTAATCCTCTGGGCTAGCATGCCATAGCAATAGAGATATCAGAGTTTATCTGAAGAAAGACAGCACACACCCAGTCAGTGGTTCAAGGAAATCCCTTGAACCTTGCACAAGAAAAAAATCACGATACAGCTACCAACATAACTGAGAGAGATTATTTCCTGGAATGTTTGCCAGGTTCTTACATCAAATGGCGCCTCTTCTGACAGGATGCCAGACATTGAATGAGTCCTTCAGCGTACACTGAAGCTAAGCTGGGCCTATGAAACGACAGCAGAGAAGACTGAAGAAAGTGCAATTCTTTCGATATCGTGACTGAAGCACAGCCAGCTAAATCTACCACTGCATTTTCCTGCTCAACGCCAGCTGGGGTTGGCTTTCATTTACTGGCTGCCTGCCATCACGAGTGCAATGAGAACAGTTTGAAGTCATCCACAGTTTGAAGTCATTTAATCATCCACTCTAGAAATGTCCTCATAGACCTTGTAGACTGAAGCAAAAGATTGCAGAGTGGAGGCAAGTCACAGTTTAGCAAGTAACACAGAACCCAAGACGGGGTGAACAGTCCCTGTTCAAATACTTGCTTAATAAGAAAGTTTCTCTACTGAATCCAAAGATTTTCTAGAATGCCCATATAATGGAAAACAAAAAATTCCTTGCTTTTTCAAATGAAATATTTTGAAGTACTATGTACTATTTGTGAATATGGTCCATATGTGATGAGAAAGCTGAAAAAAACATGCTAATTCAATTAATCATGGCTGCAAAATGACATTCAATTGTATATTTCCATATGATCTCCCAACAGTCTACAGCAATTAGGCTCAATCCATTCCCATTGAAGTGATGTTTAGTGTGTTGTTCCTGCAATTAGTCTATTACAGTTATTGGAGGCAAATATGTGGGGAAAATGATTAAATGAATTTTAGCCCATTCCTCCATACAGAACAGCTTGAACTCTGGGATGTTGGTGGGTTTCCTCACATTAACTGCTTGCTTCAGGTCCTTCCACAACATTTTGATGGGATTAAGGTCAGGACTTTGACTGGGCCATTCCAAAACATTAACTTCATTCTGCTTTAACCTTCTTTGGTAGAACGACTTGTGTGCTCAGGGCTGTAGTCTTGCTGCATGACCCACCTTCTCTTGAGATTCAGTTCATGGACAGACGTCCTGACACTTTCCTTTACAATTCTCTAATATAATTCAGAATTCATTGTTCCATCAATGATGGCAAGCTGTCCTGTCACAAATGGGATAAGGTATGCAGGAATGCAGTCTTTTCCTTTCTCCAAACATAACGCTTTTCATTTAAATCAAACAGCTCTATTTTGGTTCAGTTCTCATCCGTCCACAAAACATTCTTCCAATAGATTTCTGGCTTATCCATTTGATCTTTAGCAAACTGCAAATAAGCAGCAATGTTCTTTTTGGAGAGTAGTGGCTTTCTCCTTGCAACCTTGCCATGAACACCGTTGTTGTTCAGTGTTCTCCTGATGGTGGACTCATGAACATTAACATTAGCCAATGTGAGAGAGGCCTTCAGCTGCTTAGAAGTTACCCTGGGGTCCTTTGTGACCTCAATGACTATCACACACCTTGATCTTGGCGTGATCTTTGTTGGTCGAGCACTCTTGGGGAGGGAAACAATGGTCTTGAATTTCTTCCATTTGTACACAATCTGTCTGACTGGATTGGTGGAGTCCAAATCTTTAGAGATGGTTTTATAATCTTTTCCAGCCTGATGAGCATCAACAACTCTTTTTCTGAAGTCCTCAGAAATCCCCTTTGTTTGGGCCATGATACACTTCCATAAACATGTGTTGTAAAGAGCAGACATTGATAGATCCCTGTTCTTTAAATAAAACAAGGTGCCCCCTCACAATTGATTGCCATCCCATTGACTGAAAACACCTGACTCTAATTTCACCTTCAAATTAACTACTAATCCTACAAGTTCACATACGTTTGCCACTCACAAATATGTAATATTGGATCGTTTTCCTAAATAAACAAATGACCAAGTATAATATGTTTGTGTCTTATGTTTAACTGGGTTCTCTTTATATAATTTTAGGACTTGTGTGAAAATCTGATGATGTTTTAGGTCACATTTATGCAGAAATATAGAAAATTCTAAAGGGTTCACAAACTTTCAAGCAACACTGTACAGTGCAGCCAATCAGAACAGCAGTTATTTACAAATATTTTTCTTAAAAGCACAGTGACATAACATCCTTCCTAATTCTATAGGGAAAAAATGGCTCAAAAACTCAAGTTGTGATATAATAAGTGCACTTCAGAGAATAAAAAGTACAAAACCAATGCAGAATATTGCCTATTTAAATTGACCACTGCAGGTCAAACAAATTAAAATTGAATTAAAGGGTTTAATTTATTCTTTTGAAATTTGCCTTTGGATTTGTCGCTTGAATCATCCTAAGTTACAGGGCATGAGACCTTATCTACACTTCTGGTAATCATAAAATTAAAAAGTAATAAAATATTTCAGAAGGGAAAATGGGTAAATATTCCTTCATGTTAAGTAGAAAGAGTTCATTTGGTGTCCTAAGCAGTTCATAATATTAAAAAATGATTTGACTGAAACTTTGTTTCCAGCAGAGATTTCAAAAAAATACATTGGTGTTCTTTTATTACTCTTACAAATGCAGTAGTTAGGGGGTAGAAGTAGATTTAAGACGAGTTCAAAGTTCCATTCTTCTATACACACCATCATTCTTCACCAAACACCAATAAATACCAACATGTGCCACCAAACACCAGCATATACACCAAATACAAACATTCTCCACCAAACACTATCATTCTAATCCAAACTGCACCCCCTTCACCATACACCAATATTGTCCTCCAAACACCAACATTCTCCTCCAAACGTCATCATTCTCCAACAAAAATATTATTCTCCACCAAACACCATTATGCTCCATCAGAGAGTGGAGAGAGGATTACACAGCTGTTCTGCAGATTACCGATAGCAACACCACTTGCCCCTTAAAGGCAAAGAGGGAAAGACAAGATGTACATGTATTGTTAATGTGTATGTGTAGGGGGGATTGGATAGTTGTCCCACTGATAGTGACATAACTCTCCTCTTAAAGTCACAACACTGAGGTGGAAGCCAATGACATGGCAGATGTTTTGGGGCGGCACTGTCCAGGGCCCACCAGTGGGCCCAAAGTTTTATTACACACTTCTTTAGTCTCAGAACAGCTAAGCCAGTTTGCATGGAAATCCCTATAGTTACTGAATAATAAGCCTTAGTATGTAATACATTTGGGATTTTAGGGATTTCTAAGTCACTTTTGGTCTTCCTCAATTTTGGTCATGGGTGGAGCTGGAGCCTATCCCAGCAGTCATTGGGTGGAAGGCCGAATACACCCTGGACAGGTCACCAGTCCAACGCAAGGCCAAACATCAACACACCCTGCTAAACATCATCATTTTCCAATGAATACAATCACTGTAATGTTTTTGTCAAAGACAGAATTAACATGCCAAAAGTGTGAATGGGGCAGAACCAGGGATTGGGAAGTAACACACTACTTTTTGTAGCTAACTGATATATTTTGTAGCCAATAGCTGTAGCCACTACAGTTTAATTAAACATAGCTAATAGCTGTAGTGCCTACACATTTTTGTGTAGCTATAGCAATAATTTTCACTACAATTTCACTACAAGCAATCAGTGCAAAATCTGAACCATAGAACGTGGTCATTAATTGGGCTAGTGGCGATTGTGCAATCCTGACTGAACCGTGGACAGTTCGAGCAGATGGGCAGATGAGCTGGCCCCATGCACTGATCACCACTTAACAGTAAACTGAGCTCAGGGGTTGCAACTGAAATGTTAAAAAATCAGTCTCTTTGTCCTTTCAGTATGTGCTTAATAGTCCTATTCAGTATGTGCTTATGTGCTAGTACACGCTAAAAATATAAATGACAACGCACACTCGCTCTGTTTTAACCTTTAGCTCAGCTAGTCCCTTCCTCACAACTCACTCAGGAAACTGTTCCGCAAAAGCATTTTTTGTAAAATGTCTCTCAATGTTTGATTTTTAACGAGGCTGAAGTCACTTCTCATTCTACAGCTTCTCATTCAAATTGTCCTGTTCCACCTTAAATGGTGCCCAAGGCGCCAGAATGTACTGCTGCGCCATTTAAGACGGGACCGGAAAAATCAAAAGAGATGCTGGCCTTGCGACTTATGTTTGTCAGTTTCTCATTACAGATTAAACATATCAGGAAACCAGCTGGAGCTGAAAATCAGGTCGGTTTGTCTCCAAATGATTGTTGTTCGTCATAAATCTTTCTCTTTGCCATTTTGTTAGCTACTAGCTAGGCAAGATTGTTATTATGCGTCTTGTTATGGTCACCAGCAGTCTGCACATCAGTCTTCGTTGTTAAAGGTAGGTGAATTAGCAGTTATGCATGAAAACTGTGTTAGAGCTGTGTGTTATAATGATTTTACAGTAGGGATGATGATGTTATTTTACCTAAAAGTCTAGTTCTGCTGTGGAGAGATTATTCAGCAGTGCAGGCCTGATTCTCACCCCAAACAGAGCCAGGGTCACTGATGAGAATTTTGAGGCCAAAGCGTTGCTGAATGTCATGTCTGTACATCTTGCTGAAGTGTTTAAATTTTAGCAGTTTGATTTGTGTAGTTTTTTTTGTTGATTTTTGTTAGGAAAAACCTGGAATGACTGACTTTCCCTTTACTTAGTCTAAATTTTTGTTGGATGTCACACTTTTGGTTGTATAAGTTTAGTTGTTGGTTTTTTAATATACTTTTATACTTTTTGGTGATTCTTATCATATATATCATATGTTTTATATATTTGCAGCTTTTCAATTGTGTGTTTCTTTCTGGCACATGATTAAATACAGTGTCTTGTTCACACTATCAGTTGGGCTTCGTGTGACAGGTGGAGATGCACCATTAGCTATAATTTTCCGATTGACAATAACAAGGACATTTTTTCCCTACTTTTCCCAAATGTTCACAGAGGCAAGTAAAACTGTACAGATCTAACAATCAAAGCAAAGCAGTGTGGAGTGAAGAGTGCAGGGCTGGTCTGGACAGAGGAGATGTGCGTTAGGGGGAAGAGAGCCCTGGACGTCTCCCAGGTAGTGGTTTGAAGTATATATCTTATATAAAGGTGCTGAGTGGTCAATCACATACCTGCACATAATAGAACAAGAGAAGAAACACACACAAGAGGGAAAGCACACAAAATGGCCTCAGACAGACACAGAAAAGTTAAGATGACCAGGGGTTGTAACATAAAAGCTTCCTTTCTTTGGTAATGTAAGTCAGTGAAAGAGATTAACACACAGCGAACCTCTCTTTTTGTCTCTCTCCCCTCTGTTAAGAGCAAATAAACGAATGTATTAAAGTCTGAAATGTTTGTCCTTTTTCAGCTCCAGTTTTAGCATGTGGAGCCAAATTTTGTTACTATCAGTAGCTAGAAATGAAAAAAATAAGATGAAAGTGTCTAAAAGTGAGTAAACACAACGGTGAAACTTAGGTTAGAGTTAAGAATAGAGACAGGATAAGTGTTAGGAAATTGCACAAAAGCCTCAAACACTCTATAGTATAATATCAAATCTATAAGTATTTAATTGGTCTGATCTTTACTTTTGAGCATCCCACTCTCACTTTACCTCTTCCATCCTTTCAGTTTTAAAACCAGCTGTGTCCTCCCAACAAAAGTTGCTTCCAAAGGATTCCAAAAAATAAATGAGAAAAAACTGGAGTTTCCAAAATCCTTAGAAGACATAGAGAAAGTGGGACTCCTAACAAGAGCTGGTAGACCATTAAAAGTATCACCATCACATAAACAGTATTAAAGCTTTCCTCTTCGAAAGATAGGACAAGATAAAATTCCACTCTTGCCTCAAATCTGAAAAAAAAACTCACAGATGTTCCTTCCACCCTTCCACTGTGAGAAAACAACTCAGTCTGGAAGGATGTGTAGTCAGCCCTTATTAATAAAAGGAAATAGACAAAAAGCAGAAAACATTCACTAGAACAACAAAAGTGGACATGTGAGATATGGATTTATGGTCAAAATGAGTCAAAATTTGTAACTGAGATTACTTGAATTGCGAGAAACAGAGAAAGCAACCAACTCCGAAGACCGAACTTTGCAGCTGCTAAAAAATGAATTTCTTTGAAAAATTAAAAAGCAAGTCTCCCGAAATATGAAGACTTTGATAAAAGCAAAGGTATGCATGTCCTGCATGCCACTTCTCCATGCCAGTAGGTTTAGGGTTAGGGACACATTAAATAAACATTATTTAAATATCAGTTAAAGGTAAGGTGAAGATCTAAAAGCAATTTACCGTAGACCACCAAAATGAAGAGTTAGAATTATTATGAATTCATATGACATATCCAATTAGTATATGAAGAGAATTGTTGCTTGAAAGTTTATAAATGAAAAGCTTAGACATCATCCGAAAATATTATACATATCAATAATAGTTTGAAGTTGTAAGACACACTTTTGTTTTACTAGTCTATGCTGGTAATGCAGAAATTGATTACCTCTTTTAGCATTCTTCTATTTGATAAAGGAATCCTCAGGGTCAAATAGAGCAAAGAAAAAACTTTTTCTTTTTTTTATTTAGCCTTTTGAACTTGTCAGAAGTTGCTACAGCATGCTGTCACTTTGTATTATTTATTTCTTACTGGAAGCTCATTGAAACAAGCTGAGAACTCCAAGATTCTAACCTTTCAATCAATATCACAATTATGTAAAAACAGCTTCATCTTTAATAGCTTCATCTTTCTAATGGTTCAGTACATACTGAATGTTTTCATAAATGTCATACATAAGATTGACTGAACCTACAGTAATAACATCATCTTACAGGCTCTGGTAAAAGGGATGGCTTTGACTTTTCACCACAACTAAAAACTGTTTAGTTCATTAATAAAAAATGTGAGGTGCATAAGACATCCATTAGTATAAAAAAGGGCGAGAGAGAACCATTTAGCGATGGTGTTCTTACAGGCCCTGGTTAATGGAGAGTCCATTTACGTTACATTTGACTCCTTACTGCATGTTATCTGCTGGCTTTTGCAATCTGGAGAGCAGCTGAGCTGTGCTTAATGGCAATGAATATGGAAACAGTATTCTACACTCAGAAACACACACACATAAACCTTTGTTTTTGTGTGTGTTTTTATACCTTGTCAGGACATGAGGTCTTTCATATGGATTAGATATCGTTTAAATACCTATGTAAATATTCTAATAATAATAGTATTAATATATGTCATATGTACACAGTTGGGACAAATGTATACAAAATGTAAATAAAAACAAAGTGCAAAAATGTCCACATTTAAACCGTAAATTTCATTAAAATAATAAAAAGACAACAAATTGAGAAATGCTATGATTTTTGAAAAATATATGCCCATTTTGAATTTGATGCCAACAACACTTTTCAAAAAAAGTTGGTAAAAGTTATTTGCAATTTTATGTTAAGAAACTTTGTTTTTGAATTGTTGCACAATTTGCTCATGCAGTCTTTCTTAGAGTGGTCAACCCCTCCTCATCTTTACTTCTGCACTCTCAGGAAAAAAGTGTGACATTGTCACTGGGGCAGTACCTTTCTCGTCACTGTGGTGGTACCCTCAGGAGTACATCTCAGTACTCCCTTTGGAAGGGAACAAAACTGTATCATCCATCCATTGAAATGATATTTTCTAAGTTGTACTGGCTCCACACACCCCGTCTCAACTCCTTTTATTGTTCTGTTTTAAAAAGATACAAATGTCTAATTTTCACTAGGAAAAACTTATTTAAGATACACAATTGGACCTTAAAACCACTGTTGCACCTTTGAGGGTACATTTACATTGTTTACACCTTGATGAATGAATCATGCACCTGCATGGTACCTTTATTTCTAACAGTGTGAAAGACTCTCTGAAATGTTCTTTTATACCCAATCATGTTACTGACCTGTTGACAATTAACCACCAGGTGTTTTTTTTTTTTTTTGCATTACACAACTTTACCAGCCTCTCGTTAACCCCGTCGCAACTGTTTGGAAGGTGTCAAATTCAAGATGGGCAAATATTTTTAAAAACGACATTTTACACAGCATCCGAACTATTTTGGAAATGGGCTGTATTATTTCTGAATTTACACCACACATTTACAAAAAAATTACTTTTACATTTAAAATAATTATAACAAATCTTTACATTAAAAATAATGGTTGCATATTCAGACAGAATTGAATTATGATCTATTTAAACTCAAGGCATTAATTGAGGTAATAAGTTGAATATATATTTTAAAATATATTTAAAATCTATGGGGTACTTTTTATTGGGATGTGACAATTTCTTTCTATTTCTTTTATATCTTATTTATTTCTTTTAAGTGGCATTGAAACATTAATATTATTATTTAAGTTTATTATTTATTATATAGTTTATTTTTAGCCATGTGGTGGAGCCATATTTTAGCTACACCTCTGCATTTTAGAGCAGGAAGTGAGACTGCAAGTAAGTCTAAAAATCAGTGTTTATCCCTGCATACTACACATATCGTCTGCAATGAAGAAAACTTTAGGCTTACATTATTTTTGAATAATCCTACACCATAATAAGGTATATTACAAAAGACTGAACATTTCAATTTGTCATGAACAGAACAGTCATGAAACAACTGTAACAAATGTTTCAGTAGTCACAATTTTAGCTACATTTAGGAAGCTCAGGAAGATCAAGGCGAGGAAGGCTACAGGGCCAGATGGCATCAGCGCCAGGCTCCTCAGGTCCTGCGCAGATCAGCTGTGTGGGATAGTGCAGCACATTTTCAACACAAGCCTGAAGCTGGGGAGAGTACCACAACTGTGGAAAACATCTTGTGTGGTGCCATTGCCGAACACAGCACCCAAAGGACCTCAGCAGCTACAGGCCGGTGGCACTGACATCACACCTGATGAAGACACTGGAAAGGCTGGTCCTTAGACAACTCCGCCCTATGGTGAGCTCATCTATGGACCCACTTCAGTTTTCCTACCAGCCTGGCATCGGGGTGGATGACGCCATCATCCACCTGCTGCATGGAGCTCTTTCTCACCTGGAGAAGCCTGGGGGCACTGTGAGAATCATGTTCTTTGATTTCTCCAGTGCTTTCAACACCATACAGCCTGGGCTCCTGGAGGACAAGCTGGAACAGGCAGGGATGGACCTAATGCACTGGATCCTGGACTTCCTCAACCAACCGTTCACAGTATGTGAGGACAAGGGACTGTGTGTCCGACATGGTGGTCTGTAACACAGGGGCCCCACAGGGGACGGTGTTAGCACCGTTCCTCTTCACGCTGTATACTGCAGAGTACAACTCATCAAATTGCCACCTACAGAAGTTCTCTGATGACTCAGCGATCGGAGAGACGGAGAGAACAGAGAACTGATTCAGGACTTTGTGGACTGGTGCAGGGAAGACCAAAGAACTGGTGGTGGATTTCTGCAGGCGCACACATCCCCCTCCAGCAGTGAACATCCAGGGAACGGACATTGAAAGAGTGGACTCTTATAAGTACCTGGGTGTGCACCTTAACTGTAAACTGGACTGGTCAGACAACACAGCTGCACTTTACAGGAGAGGACAGAGCAGACTCTACCTGCTCAGGAGACTGAGGTCATTTGGAGTGCAGGGGCCACTCCTGAGGACCTTTTCTGACACAGTGGTGGCATCAGCCATCTTCTATGGAGTGGTCTGCTGGGGTGGCAGCATCTCCACTGCAGACAGGAAGAAACTGGACAAACTGGTCAGGAGGGCCGGCTCAGTCCTAGGGACTCCTCTAGACCCAGCGCAGGTGGTGGGAGAAAGGAGGATGCTGAACAAGCTAGCATCCATGCTGGAGAACGACTCCCACCCCATGCGTGAGACTCTGGTAGCACTGGGCAGTTCCTTTAGTGACCGGCTCCTTCACCCCAAGTGTGTGAAGGAGAGCTATCGCAGGTCCTTCCTTCCTGCTGCTGTGAGACTGTACAACCAGCACTGCTCCCAGTAGACCACACACACACACACACACACACACACACACAATATATACACTTACATTCAGAATGCGAACATTTTTCATTGTGCAATATGTTCATAAGTGCAATACAGATTTCTATGCAACTCTTATTTTATTTATTTTATTATTATACTTATTTTGTTGTAAAAAGTCTAGAGATTTAGCTTTAATTTTTATTATTTATAATGTTGATAAGGTTTATACTGTTTCCCGTTTCTATTACTGAGTGCCTTACTCCTGTTACTCTGCTGCTGCTGTAATACTGTGAATTTCCCCGCTGTGGGACTAATAAAGGATTATCCTATCTTATCTTATCTTATTTAAGCATTACTCAAAAATGCTAGTTACTATATGACAAGTAAACACTACTGTTGTATACAAATAAAACTATAATGCTTTTATTAAAACACAAAAAAGTTTGCTTTACTGTAGAAAATATGTGTTTCAGAAGGTGACCATTCTTATTGTTACACACTGATTGACTTTAACACACAATTACTTTTTAAACAATAGCATTAAACCATGTGACAGTGAGGAACACGGATGCAATATTACTTCCTGCTCTAAAATGCAGGGGTGTGTCTAGAATAAGCCTCCACCTATGCACCAAAACTCTTTGTGTTACATGAAAGTTGAAATTTGGAAACTGGGATTTGTGACAGCCACCTCCCAACAGAAAGAATGATTTTGTATATATGTAACATAATGTCTTGATAGATCATAACAACATCATTGTAAATATGCCTAAATACTTTATTTTTAGTGTGGTGAATCACAGTTTGAACCAATTAGGTAGAATTCTCCATATCTGTAATTATGGAATGTTATTTCCTAAGGCTAAGTCTAAACTTAATACTACCTTAAGCATCACTAACAACAAAACAAATCAGTACTAAAAAAAATGAGACATGAAGCTTTTATTAAAAAAAACACTTTACAAAGTTGTAAACAGAATTGCTTTGTTAGTCCAATAGGTAGTACTGTTTTCCACTTTTAATACAAAGTCAGGACATATTTGTCCTAAAAATATACAAAAACAAACAGATATACACACATTCATACTGCACATGAATGCATCTCCTTTTCTCTCAGACACAAGCACAAACATACACACATTGCCACCATTAATCATTTTTACATTTCTGTCTATTTAGCTAATTTCCATACACTTCTGGGCAACAATTACACCCAGATCCACACTTTCATGATAGTAGTTAATTGGCAAGCATTCATCATACCATAATAAACTGACAGGAAATATTGTGAACACAATAAAAGTCTAATGCATATTCTGAGGCCTATCAAGGTACAAACCTTTTTAATTTTACAGACAATTAGTGCATTTTCTCCTCTGCTGTGCAGATGACAAATCCACTGCTGATTTTCAAGATATAAATCAGTAATGGCATTGAGGATGGAGGTTTGGAAAACTTCCAGCTTTGTACAATTGGCTATTTAATTTAGAGGTTGCAGTAATTGGTACTGAAATGAGCAGCTCAGAAAACATCTATTGCTAGACAGATTCATCATTCTAACCCAGCATCTATACATTAATGATAAGAAGAGTATGATCATGTAGAAATGCCTTGCTTTAGGGAGAGAATCTTGAGGTTTAGAAAAAGAGAAAAACTCCAGAATTAATGAAATATACAGTCAACAAATGCCTCAGGATATAAGCAGAGAGTAAGAGTTATAAAAAAAAAGAGCCTCTAAAGTACACAGTATAAATGTTCAAGCTTTTGTTCTGTAGTGTTTCTAAGGTTCAGTAGAGCTATTTACACTGAGTGCACTGTTAGAAATAAACGTGCTATGGAGGTACATGATTCATTTATCAAGGTACAAACGATGTAAGTGTACCGTCAAAGGTACAACAAGTCCAATGGTGTACCTTAAATGAGTCTTTCCTAGTGGAACAGTAGATATTTGTACCATTTCATAACAAAATGTATTAAATCAGAACATTAAAAGAAAAAGCCTGGAGACGAGGCAGGGTGTGTGGAGTCAGTACAAAATATAATTTCAATGGATTCTGGTACAATTATGTTCCCTGACTAAAGGTACTGGGATGTACCGCTGAGGGTACCACCACAGTGACAAGAAGGGTACTGCCCCAGTGAGAGTGTCGTACCTTTTTTTCTGAGAGTGTGTGACAGGTCCCAAAGGCCGTGGCACAAAGATAATCTTAAAATATTGAAGGGAGTATTACTTTGTACAATATAATGCTCAAAATAATCTTGGGATTACAATGTTTCGGAAACATCACAGCCTCACAGCTTTAATTTACATTTGCATGTATTCATTCGGCATGTATTTTTATCCAAACAGACTTGCAAGTGAGACAAGTCTAATACATGCATACCAGCTATGACAAGAGCCAACTTTGATGCAAAGGTATGTGACTATTATTGTATTTCAGCTATAATGCAGGCAGTTGTTATAGGTAAAATAGCAACTATGTAAGATGTTCCAAAGCAGAACACTATGGGCGAAAGGACACAGACCTGAGAGAAGCTTGCGTATTTATCTATACATTTTCAGGTCCATGATGAGGCCATTTCAGAAAGTTTCAGACAACCTGATACAAATGAGTAATAAATTAGGCATGCAGTTTATACAGTGCTAATTGATAGATGATTGGCTTCATTACCTCTTACTTACATTATCCTTGCAGCTCAAGTGCAAAACTGAACAAGCTAATTATACTTTTCAAATACAAAATAGCTTTAAACACTGTACTACACCATAAACATGTATACAGAAACACACACACACACACGGGAACATAACAGAGGCTATTTACACTTCGTATCAACATGCGTTTTTGGAAAGAACAAAGTAAAATTAAACTTTGTGAACCTCTGTTTGCCACACAAGCCCCATAAAAAGGCTTCATTATTTAACTTTAGAAGGTTTGAATGCATCACTGTATATTGGCTGCATTTTAGAGATGCACTGTGTACTGTAGGTAGCAGCTTTCCTAAATGCGTAGATGTTGGGTGACTTGCTTTATGTACTCTCCTGTGGATGCTTTTGTGATTGAAATATGGTTTTCACATGCACTCACTCACACGGTTTAGTTCTGGTGTCAGGCCTGACTCAACCTATATTCGGTGGTCAGATTTGGATCTTGGCCACATTTAAAACAAGTGTTAGTGGAGTGCGTTTTCTATATACATATACAAGAAAATTAGCAGAAATGCTGTTGCATATGTTGAGCGCTGACTTTTTTGTTAAACAGGGAAAGGCGAGATGGAGGCTGAAGTTATCACCCCCAAAATATCTACTGCAACATGCATATCACACAAATGATTTATTGTATTTCAGTGAACCCATTTCAGATTGAAGTGGAGTCTCAGAAGCTGGTTGCATTTTTTGCATCTCATTATAAAAAAACACACAATTAATGATACTGAGGTCTGAACTCTGGGGTGGCCGATCTGTTGCACTGTGAACACCAACAACTTTTAGTTTGACTTGAATTTTTTCCACTTTTTTTTCTTTATCTGGATTTTTTCTGGAGTGGAGCTCAATGTTTTCCTGAAAAGCCTTAAGTATGGTGTATATGATGGTGACTGATGGTACTGTTTATCAGTTTGGGTGGTCTATCAGGTCTTTCCTCTTGAAGTACCATTTTCTCCATATCATTTATTCAGAAACATCTCCTGATAACAAATCATTTGTAATTATTAACCTACAGCTTAAACTGTGGCTACTTAATTTAAATAAATGAACGGTGGTTTTGCCACATTACATCCAGATGCAAACAATTTTACAAGTGAATAGATACAAACACATGTGTCAGTGCGTGTAAATATGCCCCACAGTGGCCTGTTTCAGTCTCCCTGTGAAAGCACACATTCAGAAGAACAGCTCTTTACAAAGAAAACGAGCAGGGAAGTCATTATGGGACTCGACCGTTTGACGCTTTTTCTCAACACACAGCGGTTTGATCCCACATGCTTTTGATCTCATGCCCCACTGGAGGATTCCCTGTTATTGTCATGTTTTTCTTTTTTTCACATTTCCCCTTCTCTCCGCCTTTTGTTTGCTTTGGTCGTGCGCACAGATGTCTCTGAAATGAGCTTTAAGACAAAGGCAGTATTTCAGCGCTATGCTGATAAACAAAGAGAATTATAATTCCATCTGGTTTAGCCACTTTATGCAGCTTTTCTCTGGGCTCGGACTGCATGTGGTGGGATTATAGCCGCTGCACTTTTTCCCATATCGAGTAGTCTTTATTTTGCAATAGACTCACTAAGTAATGAGTGAAAAGTAATTAAATTTTGCTGTCTTGGCTGGAAGTACAAGTGTTTTTATGTGGCATTCAATTTTCCAAGCGGTGAGCGGCACAAAGAGAGCTGGAGAACTTAATTGAATGGTGATAGGCTTGGAAAGCTGGGCTATTGTGAAGACAGCGATTGTGGACAGTGAAATAATGACCTGCATTGTAAAGACAGGGACATGATTCAATCTGGTGTTCCCCAGGTGATACAAAACAGCAACAGAGGAATCTTTTATTAACAGCTGTTCCCCCCAATCTCAGAACAAATTTCAGGATATACTCTTACGCTATTGAATAAGTCACACTGTGACTTATTCTATCTCACATCCGCAGCTGCTACAGGGCCATTATGATTCAGTCAGAATCATCAGAGGCATTTTATAACTTGCTGTTGACATCTCTCTGCATTCCTCTTCTATCTGGATTAAAGACAACCACTTTAGATGAGCTGATCAACAATGAAACAAGACAGAACAAGGAATAAGGATCACTCCTTTGACAACAACAGCATATGCATTTTGAACAGAGCTGCAAGGCAATAAATATGATATCAAATATGAAGAATGTTTATGTGGATTTCTATTACGGAAAACGTTTATTCAGCATGATTTCCTTCAAAATGCAGTGTATAATGTGCCTGCAGTCATTTCAACAGTTTGCTGCTCACTACAATAGGTGTGGGCGCTGACTTTATTTATTTATATATTTATTTATTTTTTGCATCAAAAAAGATACTATCATTTGTTACACAGACAGAACTTTACATGATGGCGGTGGCAAAGAGAGATCAATAAAAAGGTAAATTAGTTAGTTGTTGTTTAGATCATTTAGAAATCATGAGAGTTTTCAACCACAGAGGTTTAAATGCTGAGGACTAATTCCTTCACTGATGATCTTTAAGATGGAACCATTACTTGGATGACCTACCATTAAGCCGGGCATTAACCCAAAGCATTGATATAGTAAGTACTTTCTATTGGGAGGTGGCTGTCACAAACCTTAACCTCTAAATTTAAATTTGTAAAAATAAAACTTGAGCTTTTGCTACTTTTTGATTTCTTTTAATTCTTCTTTTTTAATCTTATAAAGATTAAGATTCATTATGAGTTAAAATTGAATGAAACAAAAAACTTTGTTTATTTACATGCTCACCCAACTTTTCACATCACTAGGAAACATAAAACCTTGCAAAGTTTTAGTCCATAGGCAGAGTGTAACGGGGAGCGATGTTGAGGTGGACGCATGTGCGGTGACAAGTGAGATTTATTATGGGCAAATCCAAAATCAGGGTCAAGATAGTCCAGGTTCAAATGGCCAATACGGAGAGCAGGAGGGACAGAAATGACAAAACTCCAAACAGACCACAAATAATCAAAACTCTTCAAACAACACATACACTTCAAACAGTACATCCAATAAACACCAAACATACAAAGATCAGCAAACACGGGGTTTAAATACAAACCAGGATAACGAGGGACAGGTGGAAAACAGGTGGTGGAGCCATGAAACAAGAGGGAAGGACTGAAACCCAAAACAGAAGCACATGGAAGTAAACAACATGAGCACATGGACAGGACTAAAAACAAAAACAAAAACACATGGGCCAAACCAAAACAAACGCACATGGACCGGTCTTGGAGGAGCCAATCGTGACACACTGCCTTATTTTAGCTACACGCCTGCATTTTAGAGCAGGAAGTGAGACTGCATTCTTGTGAGTGACTAGTTAGACATTTTTTTAAGTAAACCTTTTTGTGTTTTAATGAAAAATATTTTGATTTCATATGTATACAACATGGTAAAGCTGTGTTTGCTAGTCATGTCTGAGAACATTTTTGCAATATCCTAAAAGTGTCACTACTGAAACAGTCATTACCAATACATTTGGTAAAATTACAGTAAAATTGTTTTGTTAATGGCAAAATAGAATGTTTCAATAAAATACAAAACAGTCCAAAGTCCAAGTCTAGTTAGACAGAATGAACTAGTTGAACTAGTTAGAGAGAATGACCCATGTTTACAGGATGAATCAGCACAAAAGCAGCATAAAAAAAGCTTTTGACAGTGTGACTTTATGAAACCAGTTTTTTTATGCTGCATTTGTGCTGCTTCATCCTAATTGGGCTGATTGTGCTGAATTTCAGCCTCCTTGGCCTGTGTTGTGCAATGTGAAGAGGATGGCATACAAGCAACACACAGGCACAACCACTGAACTACACTGGGGAGCACATCGACTTATCAAAACAGAAAAAGTTGACGTGCTGTATTATGCTGACTTTGGTCTATTTGACTAATTGAAATGTACTCTCAACACTGGTTGGTTATTTGAGTTAATGTTGCCTTTCTATCATCTGGAACCAGTCTGCCCATTCTCCTCTGACCTCTCACATCAACAAGGCATTTTCATCCACACAACTGACCGCTCACTGGATGTTTCCTCTTTTTCGGACCGTTCTCTGTAAATCCTAGAGATGGTTGAGCGTGAAAATCCCAGTAGATCAGCAGTTTCTGAAATACTCAGACCAGCCCGTCTGGCACCAACAACCACGCCACGTTCAAAGTCCCTTAAATCCCCTTTCTTCCCCGTTCTGATGCTCGGTCTGCACTTCAGCAAGTTGTCTTTTGAGTTGTGGCCATGTGATTGGCTGATTAGCTATTTGTGTTAACAAGCAATTAAACAGGTGTACCTAATAAAGTGGCCAGTGAGCGCACATCATTTTCCAAATTGAGTTTCAGTGTACGGACAAGAAACAAGACCTCCGGCTCATCCCACCTCATCCTAATGAATAAACTGGTTGGCTGCATTGCTTTTGGCCATGTTTATTTCCAAAGATTTTGTGAAGTATGTAGTTTGATGGAGGCCAGTCCATATCAGCAGATATTATGCAACACGGTATCCTTTTTCAATGTTTTATTTAGCAAACAGCTGAGATTCTTTTTTCACAGCTGTCATGGTACTGGCAGATGAAATGTTGTAACAGTGCATGAGCAGCTTGAGGCTAACTGCTTTTCTCATGGACTTATGAGATCTACATTACCATGAACAGCGAAAGATTCTTTTAATGTTATAAATAATGTGGTAGGTTGCCTTTCGGTCTCCACCTTTAGGCTTTACCCTGGCTCCTCCCCATCACTTTAATTTTTAGTTTTTGTATTGACAAACAGGTCTTTCAGAAATATGGGTGCAGTCCCCTAACGAACATCACTGAAAAACCTCCCTATAAGGGCATGCAGAAGGAATACACAGAGGAGCCAAAACTCCCTAAGAGCATGAGGAGCAAACATTAAGAAGAGCCAAGACTCAAAAGCAGAACCCCTTCTTGTCTGGGCCTCCTGTATCTTATTGCACTGTTGATCCTTTCTGTGCATAAATTATCCCTGTTGTGTTACAGTTCATTTAAAACAATAGTGTTTTTCTAGAAATGCTGATCTTTGCTCCGTTCCTAGATGCCTATTTGTAGTTCCTAGGTTTGTGCCTGTTTCCAGTTGTTTCCAGTTTCTTTCGGCAGTTTCCACTCTCAGAATTTCCATCAGAGGTACCTGGGCTGTTTTTTATTCCTGTTCCATAGTTCCAGGAGCTGTTATTACAGTGAAGCTTGACATACTGAATGTCACTGACAGGTCAAGTGAAAGCTTCACAGACACTTATGTGCCATTTTTAAGGGCAAACAAGTTGTGGATAAAAGCAAAGTGAATAAGAAAAGACAACCGTCATTAAAACATTACACTAAGACATACATGCCTTGCTCAGCATCTCTGACTTTCTAAAGTATTGATGCAGATCTTCATGAAAGTTAGTTATTATCTTGAAACAACATAGCTGTTGCATCACTTTTGATCGCTTCTGTTATTTAACAATTCTCAGTGAAAAAAACTTTCCTTCTTTTAGATTCTGCTTTTGACCATGCCTGTTTCTCAGTTTCTGGATATGGCTATGCTTATCTTACCACTGCCTACTTGTAAATCACCCCTGCAGCCTGAACTGAAAAGCCTGAAACAATCTCTATATTTACAATTCCACCCCCCACTCTGACTCCCATTTATTGCATATGGCTTAGTCTTCAGCCCTGACTTCATGGTGCAATATGTCCACAGGTGTATCTCCTGGAAGGTGTACAGCTTTATTCAATTCATGCCATACCTCTCAGACAATCTTACAGTTGAATTGGCATTTAAATGGGCATAAATGGACGAGGTACATGAACAGCTAATAGAGCGTTCAGTGGCATTACAGATGTTCTCTTTTCCCCCTCATCACACTTTTCCCATGAATCTCTGAAGCAAAAGCCCCCCTTTATCAATCTTCAATGAACAAAACCATTTTTCAAAAGTGTGTGAGCAGCACTCATTAAAAAAAAAATCTTAAGAGAAATGCCAAGGACTAAGGCTAAAGGCAGTGAATCAGAAATGAGTTTTTTGAACTACATCAGTCAATTTCAGCATGAAGAAACACAAGAGATTAAACAAGGTTGTATGAATACACAAGGTTTCTGGGTTAGAAATGGTCTAATAGAAGATTAATAATACATTGCAAATAAGTGACACAATATGTAGTAGACCAGTGTTTTGCACAAATTATTATCATGGACCCAATACTGATGTAACATGGAGTGAGGAGGCGGACGCATACACTGAGATAAGCGAGATTTATTAAGGGCAAATCTACGGTCATAGTCAAGACAGTCCAGGGTCATAGAGCCAACACGGATAGATCGGGGGGCAGACATGACATAAACCAAAATAAACACAGCAAACAGAGACCAAGACATCAAACAAAGAGATTCCAACACAAGAGGCAAACACAGGGCTTAAATACACAGGGATAACGAGGGTCAGGTGAAAACAATCAGGGGCAGGACTGCAGATACCAAAACAAGCGCACATGGAAGACCAAAACAAAGGAGCACATGGAGTAGTGAGAAGAGCCAACCGTGACAACTGAGCACATTTTTGCATTTTCCTCTAAAGAGAGAGAGGGAGAGAGAGAGAGAGAGAGAGAGAGAGAGAGAGAGAGAGAGAGAGAGAGAAAGGCTTGAAATCCAGTACATCTGCTCTGCTGTAAACCAATCATTTTCAGTTAAAAGAACAGTAGCAGCAAGTTAACAGATCAATATGTAACTTTCAGTAAACTCATTATTTCAAGTACATTTTTAATGACTGTTTATAAGACCAAATAAACATTTCTGAATCACTTCACATAGTACAACCCCAATTCCAATGAAGTTGGGACGTTGTGTAAAACATAAATAAAAACAGAATACGATGATTTGCAAATCCTTTTCAACCGATATTAAAATGAATACACTACAAAGACGAGATATTTAATGTTCAAATGGATAAACTTTATTGTTTTTTGCAAATATTCAACAATGTTGAAGCTTTGTAGGTGGAATTTTTTCCCATTCTTGCTTGATGTACAGCTTCAGTTGCTCAGCAGTCCGGGGTCTCCGTTGTCGTATTTTGTGCTTCATAATGCGCCACACATTTTCAATGGGAGACGGTCTGGACTGCAGGCAGGTCAGTCTAGTACCCGCACTCTTTTACTACGAAGCCATGCTGTTGTAACACATGCAGAATGTGGCTTGGCATCGTCTTGCTGAAATAAGCAAGACGTCCCTGAAAAAGACGCTGCTTGGATGGCAGCAGATGTTGCTCCAAAACCTGTATGGACCTTTCAGCATTAATGGGGCCTTCACAGATGTGCAGGTTACCCCTGCCATGGGCACTAACACACCCCCACACCATCAGAGATGCTGACTTTTGAACTTTACACTGAAAACAATCCGGACAGTCCTTTTCCTCTTTGGCCCGGAGGACACGACATCCATGATTTCCAAAAACTATTTGAAATGTGGACTCGTCAGACCACCGGACACTTTTCCACTCTGCGTCAGTCCATCTCAGATGAGCTCGGGCCCAGAGAAGCCGGCGGCGTTTCTGGGTGTTGTTGATATGTGGCTTCGCTTTGCATGGCAGAGTTTTAACTTGCAACTTGACGAACTGAGTTCACTGACAGTGGTTTTCTGAAGTGTTCCTGAGCCCATGTGGGAATATCCGTTACAGAATGATGTCGGTTTTTAATGCAGTGCCGCCTGAGGGGTCGAAGGTCACGGTCATTCAATGTTGGCTTACTTGCAGAGATTTCTCCAGATTCTCTGAATCTTTTGATGATATTATGGACTGTAGATGATGAAATCCCTAAATTCCTGCAGTTGCACATTGAGAAACGTTCTTAAACTGTTGGACTATTTGCTCACGCAGTTGTTCACTAAGTGGTGAACCTCGGCCCGTCCTTGCTTGTGAACGACTGAGCCTTTCAGGGATGCTCCCTTTATACCCAATCATGACACTTTCCAATTAACCTGTTCACCTGTGGAATGTTCCAAACAGGTGTTTTTTGAGCATTCCTCAACTTTCCCAGTCTTTTGTTGCCCCTGTCCCAACTTCTTTGGAACGTGTTACAGGCATCAAATTCAAAATGAGTGAATATTTTCAAAAAACAATAAAGTTTATCCGTTTGAACATTAAATATCTCGTCTTTGTAGTGTATTCAAGTGAATATAGGTTGAAAAGGATTTGCAAATCATCGTATTCTGTTTTTATTTATATTTTACACAACGTCCCAACTTCATTGGAATTGGGGTTGTATTAAAATGTCATTTTTTTAAATAAAAAGTACCAACTGCACATTTTACAGGTGAATTTTGAAAGAAATGTGGGTGACATCGCAAAATCAGCAGCAAATCAGTGGGTCAGTCTCTTTAGACACCCACCATACACCCACTAATCCATTCCTATAGCCACAAAAGCAGGGAAACAGTGGATAAATCCAAAGTTCAGCTCTGGCTCCTCATAAGATGGGTATTGATCTGTTGCCTCAATACAGAGCCTTGTGATGCATTGTGAGGGACTCTGTTGTAATTCTGAGCATAGCAATAGAAAACAGCCTGAGAGCCATTCCAAACCCTGCCATCAGCTGGAGGCTGTGAGTGAAATGCATGAATCAGTTGTTCTTATGGTGTCTCAAACTGCCAAAAAATGCTGAATGTCACAGTTACATGCATTGTGCAGCAACAGATGGGCTACAGTCTGTAATTGCACACTTGTATGGTGACCTATAAAGCTGGTAGAGGTCAAAGTGACCACTGAAGTGTCTTATAAAATAGACAGCGAGTATATACCCTTACTACCTTTAATTATCTTCATGTTGACCGTCAGCTCCTTATCTCACAGTTATATGTATTTGTTTCATGCTAGATATCACGACTGGCTCCTCCCAGTCCTGTCCATGTGCTTTTGTTTTGGTTATGGTCTGGTCCATGTGCTTTTGTTTTGCTGCCTTCCAGGTTCTGCCCCCTTGTTTTCAGACCCTGCCCTTGATTGTTTTCACCAGTTACCCTCTTGTTAACCACCTGTGTCTCGTTACCTGTCCCTGTATTTAAGCCCTGTGTTTTCCCTAATCTCTTGCTGGTCTTTGTTTGAAGTGTTTGATATTGTTTGGTGTTTGTTTCTTCTGGCCTCTGTTGTGTTTAGTCTGTGTTCCTCGTTATGTCTGTCCCTCCTTTTCTCTGTTGTTGGCTCTGTGACCTTGGACCTTGACACCGAGTATGGATTTACCCATAATAAATCTCGGTTCTCTCAGCGTGTGCATCCACCTCATCATTGCTCCCCATCGTTACACTAGAAGTGGAATTAGAGGAATGAGGAATTAGATTTTTTTTTTGTCTGCACAAACTATCATAAAACAATGTCTTATACATTACGCACAGCATTTGTTACCATTTCATGTAATATCATGTAATAACTTTTCTGAGTGGTTTAGAGACATTAAACGTTTCAGACGTCTGTTCCTATCACTACTGCTGTGAACTATACAGACTTGATCTGTTACTCCGGAACAAAGCATTCACATTAAACCACTCTAAATGACTCTGTTTACATCTTAATGATTTAATTAAGCAGAAACATTGAAAAAATCTGAGGAATTTGCCTCTAAACTCTAAATCGTTTGGTTGCAGCCAGTGTGCTATTACTCTGATAGAATTAGCCCACAGTGGAACATTAACACAAATTCGTTGCTGTTTTTATCCTCGGTGCTAGAAAAACATCAGTGAAATGTCTAAACATAAAACAGCTTTACTTTCTATTTTAACTTTCTCTTTGTCTTTATTGCTGTTTTGTTAGGAAGAAAACAAATGCAAGATTTTTTTTTCTCCGAAAGCAGAGAACACAATCATATTAAGTGGTAATTAAAGTAAAATCTATTGATGGGATTTGGTCCTGGTTAAGGCATGTCAAGTGACAGTACAATTTCATAAATAAGCCGGAGAAATAATGCCTGTTAATTTGTAAGGAAATTGGAGGAAAGATTGGTCTGTGAGTGTGCATGTGATTTCCTATTAGTTTGGTTTATTAGCAGGCCTAATTAAACACACTGTAAAACCGGTAGCCTGGAGCAGCATGTGGGGAGTGCAGGAGAGGTGCATGGCAATATATTATTCAGGCCTGTCAATCATATAAATAGCTGAATACAACAGGACCTATAATTTGCCCTTGCCAGAGAAAATGCACTCTCCAGACAGTAGCATGATAGCAAAGTGGACATTAATCCTTAGAAGCTGTAGTTACAGCTAGGACTATCACAATTATTACACAATCATCTAAGCATGATTATTCAAGCTTTTTTCCACAACTTTCACAATAATATCTTTACATATCAACAAATAAGATCTGGGTGCACTTTCATCTGTTGGATTGAAACACATTAATATGAATGCAAGAAAGCTGAAAATACATTTACTGAGACACATTATACATCTTACATAAACAACAAAACTTCTGTCTATAAAACCTTTACAGGGCTGCATTATTCTGCTCAAGCGTGTCTCAGTTGGGAGCTACGAAGCATCAATATTTGGCAAGCAAGACGGCTAATCAAATCTGCCCACTTTGCCCACTACCTCTTTGGATACAATGAAAAAAAATCTTGATCACAATTATTTACATGGCAATTAACCATCAGCTAGAATTACATTATTGTGACAGGCTCCGTTATGACAAAAATATGCTGTAATTTTTTATTAATTGTGTCTCACTTATAGCTCTTTGAAACAACTCAAGAAATTCTGATTACCATGCCGATTCTAAGGTTTCAGTTCATACCATATTGGTGTTGGTAAGTAGAAGAGGAGTTATTTTATTTTCCATGAGTCCAGGAAAGGGAAGCATGCAGATATGATCATTGCAGGATCCTACCCACATTGGTCATCACCTATTTCAGAGATTACCTTCTGTAAAATGCTTCCAATAAAAAAAAAAACTGATCAGTACACCACTGGTGCTAGAGCCTATCACAGTAGTCATAAGGCAGAGGGCAGGATGCACCCTGGACAGGTCGCCTGTCCATCGCAGGGCAGGCATATACATTCACGCACACATTCACACCTTTAGCATATCCAGTTGGCGTGGCTGCATGTCTTTGGACTGTGGGAGAAAACTCCACACAGAAAGGACCCTGGTCCTGGTCACCCAGCTTGGGGACCGAACCAAGGCCCTTTTTGCTTTAAAGCAGCAGTGCTACCCACTGCACCACCCATTACTGTTCAAAGGCTTACTTTAAAAAAATAATTATTCAGACGTCCATTTAAACCCAAGGCATTAATTGAGCTGGTAATAAGCTAAATATATACAAAATCATGATTTATCAGGTACTTTACCTCTATTGGGAGGTTGCTGTCCCGAACCCTAACTCCAAGATATTCAGTCTTTTACTGAACGTGCAGCAGGGGAGATCTGCCACCGGCGTCTAAATAGCAGGGAGCAGGTAGGGCACCTCCAACCTTACAGCTCACTCTGATGGTTGGCACACAGACCCACTAACCAGCCCCAAAGCCCAGCATATTAACAGATAAATGCACTAATAATGCCCAGAATCCAACTATTTACAAGAATTAAGTCTCCCTCACTGCTCCCGTGAGGCCTCCATGACAAGACTTTGCATGGCCGTGCCTCCATCCTCCATCCCAGTGCTGCGAATCAGCTTGCAGGATCAGTACTTGCACTGCTGAGGCCTAACTGGTTAGATTGTTGCATATCAGTAAATGTTGTGCAAAGAGGATCTGTAAAACCCACATAAAGCCTCCCTGAATAATGCTTAACTCACTGTGGTTATTGCTACACTATGTAAGAGCTGGGGTTTTGGAGAACTATCTAGTGGAAGTGTATAATTGCACGCAATGTGTGGAAGAACACTGTAATGTGTGGAAGAATGCTTCAGACTTCTTCCTCAGGTGGTTGAATCTGAAGATTATGAGTGCTTTGAAAGATTCTAAAAGAACTGGTGGACAACTTGTCTTTGAAGGTCATGAGTCAATGATCTACTATTGTTTTCTTAATCAGTATAATAAATAGATTCTAATTGTGGTTATGAATTTTGATACTTTTTATTATTTTTTTAAACAAATTAAATGTAAATGTACTTAATTACCTGTGTAATTAATATGTAAATACATATTTATATTTAAATAGTAAGAAAAATGAGTAAAAAGAACTTGATGTTTATGGTCAGATAAAAGCAATTAAAATGCTTCCCCAGACAGGAATTATAACAAAGAATGACTTGAAAATATAAAGAAGGTTAACCTTCCTGTTGGACTCACTTTTGAGTTTGACAGATTGGAGTGGCCACTGAAGCACTTGGACTTAGCTGTGACTGACCGAAGCAGTGTTTTTATTCCTAATTGATGGGAATTTAACAGTGACAGTCACTGTTAAAGCAGCTACTCAATACTGGCAGTGGCCAAATGAATCGAGCCCTGCACCTCTATCCTTCTGCGAGCACTAGAAACTCACTCTCCACTGCTCAAACTGTATTTGACAAATAAACTCCAGCTGCCTGACACAGCCGGCAAATATTTAGACAGCTAATGGACGAATGGATGCTATTTCTTCCACCAATAAACATCTATGGTTTTGTGAATCCAATTTACTCCAGCTGCTCAGAGTCAAGCATTACAGGTGATTACTGTCCAACCACAGACAGACGGTGTCATTACTGACACATGCTGTTAATTTATCACATTTACAAATGAAACAAGATGTAAGCAGATGTACACAGGACTGCCTTTACAAGACTGAGTGGAAGACTGGTAGTATGACAGAGAAAGTGACACCCAGGCTGTGCTGATAAAGTGCAGGTGATTAGAGGGGTAGTGACTGTGACATGCCTGAGAGTCCTGGATTACAGTGCTAAAACCTGCTGCTGGTGAGTAGTTGTTAACAGTGGGAGTTTAAGTGAGCATTATTGAGTATTTGGCCAGTTTTGACAGTTTTCTCTAAATATTTTACAGATATTTTAGAAATTTTATTTAAAAACTTTCAAAATCATTACATTAAGAAGTTATTAAATGATAAATGACATGATAATATTATATTACAGTTTGTTATTTGAGTTAAAAATTACTTTTGAAGTTCACTACATGTCTAAAAGATCTGTTTATATACACTTCTTCTGAAATCAAGGGTAGTATGGAGTTTATTATTGAACGTTATGTTGGGTGATTTGTTCACAAACATTGATCCCGCTCATCCCAAAGGTATTGGATGTAGCTTCATCACTCCAAAGAATACATTTCTACACCTCAAACTGGAGGGTTTACATCCCCCTAGCCAATGCTGGTCACTGGGCGTAATAACCTTAGGTTCATGTGAAGCTGCTACAGAGTGTCCCATCCTATTAGCAGTGCTTTTCTACTGAGATAATTGAAATAGTGTGCTCTAGAAGGGAACCCTCGGGCTATCTAGGCCTTCAGAGAAGGCCTAACGATTTTTGGGAGTAAAAATTTTCATCCAATAGATGAATACATTTCAGAAGTAACAGAGGAAATAACCAAATGTGTTTTGATTTCTGACAGACAATTTTGCATGTTAAACAACCTCAGTCTAGGCCTTCTGGAACTCCTGGATATGCCACTGACTGAGAATACAAGCAGCAGCCTAATTAGTGGGTTGTTAGAAATGGAAAACAGCGGCATTAACTCTGTAACGAGACTCATTACTGTAAGAGTCCATGTGAAACTGCTACAAGGTCAAATATATACAAATATATGCTTGACATTTATATCCCAAATTAAAGGCCTAACTCCAAGTAACTAAATAATCTTGGTTCACCACGGGTGTGTACAAATTTCTCAATATAAATGTATTGTTATCTAACTAAACATGTGATATTATAGAGTATTGTCAGTCATAGGCTTGGTAAAAAAAGAAATAAATAATGTTTATATAACAGCAAAGTTTGTTGATCAGCCAAGCAATAAGTGATACTTTATTAATCCCACAAACGGGGAAATTCCACCTCTGCTTTTAACCCAGTTTTAAGTTTATTTTCTTTAGCAATCTCAAGTAGATTTGTTTAAGTGGTTTCTGACACTGTATGACAGACTGGTATTTATGCACAAAAATTCATACAGAATTCAGGCTTCAAGGAAGCACATAAGCCAGTCTGTTTAACATTACTTAGTCCAGTTTTAGTTTTGAAGTAAATAACAGTAAAAAGTTTCAACATAAAAACTCCTTCTTTTTAGTTTTTTTCAGTTTTAGTCTGCTGTATTACTCATTTTGGAATAAAAACAAGTGAACACATATAATCATAAAATAACACATTAAATTATGTAGTGACCATAACAATTTAATTATCTTCTATTTAATATTCTCAAAAATTGACTTTTTTTGCCTTGAGGTCTGAGCATTCTCTCAAGCATCTTTGTGAGAAGCCTCATAGAAAGATCTTCCAACAGGACAGAAATGTTCATTTTCCAAATGAATTCATAGAAATGATCCACACTATTTATGTGCCTTTATATCAAATAGTCTTTAAAGCCAAAGCAACAGCTAATGGACCTTCTTGACCTTCCATATATTTTTTTTTCAAATTTTCTAAAGAGATTAAGCTGAGTTAAGCTGACAAACAGAAAAGCTATGTCTTTCTGGAAAATGTTGAAAAAAAGCATTATGCCTTTTGTGATAGCCCAGAAGACCCTGAGATTTCCCATCTACTATGGCTATCATAATCAATCAGTGCAAGCTCTTCAGATTCTCATAATTTTATAATCTGAGGAAAGACAGTGTATTATCAGTGAGTGCTGCGGTGACAGTAGACCCAAATAATACAAAACAGTCCTAAGAGTCTGTCACAGATGAAGTTACATCAGAGAACCATACACACTAACCTGACCCACTAGTCACTTCTATGGTTAAGTCATTTCTATGATTTAAACCTCAGCTGACTGAGCACTATTCTCTGAAAGCTAAACTGGCTTGTGAAGCAGACAATCTGCACTACACTTTGATGTGATTGGTTAAGAAATTTGAAATGCATTTCAATTTTTAATGAAATATCAAGGAAAACTCGGCCCACTGCTCTCTGAGAACACAGCAGGGAAGATACCGCTGTATATTTACTTTAACCTTGTCAAACATGAAATCTGGTCAATGAACTGAGGTTATTACCATGACTAGTTCATATTTATATGTATATTATCTGTTATAAATGATTCTAGACTAGATAGCAACCCTTTTTGATCATGTTCAACCTGCTGACTAAATGTGTAAGAGTATTAGACTTATGGCATTCAACACTTAACAAACATGGCTTGAAATCCCAGAAAGTTTGCTAGGCTAACTACAGCCTAAAACACCATGTGAATGTTGTTATGCTGTCACTTGTAAACCTGACGAAGAATTTAACTTAAGTCTGGCTGTTTATAACTTCTTTTTGCAGCAGCATCTTATGTCTATATTGCTGTTGTTTTATTGTCCAAGGTTTATCAGGCTTATAAAATATCTCAGTCAGATTTACATGGTTACATGGTTTTTCAAATGCTGGCACAAATGGATTTTCCTTCATTGCACTTCAAAATAGGAGCTCAAAAAGAGTAGCTATGAACCTGCCATTGCCACAGTCAAACAGGATAATGCATATTATTACATACTATTCAATTCTATGCAGGTGTAATTAATTAAAGAATACATCTATAATTACCATTATTATATGGAGAGGAAGAGCTAGTATGCACCCTGCTGAAGCCCCTGAGCTCAGACCTCTTGCATTGTTGTCCATCATCAGTGTAAAATATGTGAATATGCTATACCGAAGTCTGTGTATCACAGTCTTTTCAGCCTTATTTCTTAAGCTTATTTTTGAACACTGATTTTTGTATTATTGTTTATCATAAATTTGGAATTCGTCCTTTGCTCTTATTGATTAGCTGTTGCTTAGCCTTTAAGATTTAAAAGAACATAGATTCAATCAGATGTGGCTAAACTTTTAAATGATAATTTAGGCCTATAGTTTTCACTTCACTATTTGGTTGTCATGAGCTTCTATTACTTGTTAGCTACATTAGCCTTGTAGCTTCAGTGAAAATTCCCAGCAGCTGTCACTGCATGGGTCGATTGCACTGACACCAGCTCCTCTCCGGCAGCCCCGTTTTCCCTCATTAGCTAATGGGACACTTCTACCTCACAGCCAATTTGATCCATATTTGGGGATTCTGTACCATCACCTCCCACGTCCAGCTAGCTGTTGTGTTTTGGCACTTTTTAAAGGTACAGCCTGCATTTTCTGCTTCTCCTAACACGGCCGCAGGTGGCAAATGCTTTCCCACACAAGGCAAGTGTGTTCACAGGAAGGCAGATGGTAACAGTTTGCCTAGTTAAGCCTGCAAATTGGGATTATCAATATTAGGGGCGTTAATGAGACATAAATTAAGTTTCAGATTTGGCAGATTGTGTTTTCTGTCCCCTTCCACTTCCTTTAATGAATCCATCCTTCCCTCACATTCCACAGGACACCTGTCTCTCTATCTCTCTCTCTCTCTCTCTCTCTCTCTTCCTCCTTTGGTCTGTCTCTCGCTCTTTCTTTCTCCCTTCCATCTCAATCCATTCAATTCAATTCTCTCTCTCGTATACATCTATGACTGTTTCTCTCCTTCCATCTTAATCTCTCTCCCTTCAGCTCAGCTTTCCCTTTTCTATTCTTCTTTGCACCTTCTTTCTTATTATTCCTCAGGCATTCTCTCTTTTTCCTTTTCTCTTTCTGACTCCTTATTTGGCTATCTCTTCTTCCAAAGAGCTCTCTCTGTTTTCCTCAGCTTCCTTCATTTTTCTCACCAGTTTATCTCTCTCTCTCTACATCCATTTTTCTTCTTTCTCTTCCCATCCTATCTACCTCTCTTTCTCTCCCTCCCTTCATCCCTCCCTCTATCTCTCTCGCAATTGTTCTCTCTCTTTCTCCCTGTTTTGCTCTCATCTTTTCCTCCAGTAAGCTTTCCACCTGTTTTTCTTTTTTCTCTATGCCCCTGCTTCCATTTCTCTCTCTCTTTCTCTCCAACCTCATCCCAGTCTCTTAATCCTGTCTGTTGTCTCTTATTCTCTCTCCTCCACTTTCTGTCTTTTTTCATCTTTCTATCTCTCTTTTCACTATCCTCTTCCTTCACATCTCTCTCTCTCTCTCTCTCTCTCTCTCTCTCTCCCCTTTCATCCATTTATCCCTCTTTCACCCTTGGTCTCTCTCTCCTTTCCATCTCAATCATGCAATCCAACCCTCTTTTTCTTCTCTCTCTGTTCCTCTTCTATATTTCTCTCGCCCCCTCACTCTTCTTCCTTCTATCTCTCTCTAATTCTCACTTTTTCCTCCTATCCCTGTTTCTCTCTCTCTCTGATTAGCTATTGGCTTATGCATCCTGATATATTCTCCCACATACTCTGACTCATATCCACTGTCTCCATTAGCCACATCATTCTCTCACACTCAGCAGCCATCGTCCACTCATGCTCTCACACACTGAGCTCATTTACACTAGACTGTTTCCACAGGCAAATATAGATTTCAGTGCTCAGAGCTGGTGAGTGTAAGTCTTGAGTTCTGCAGATATGACCAGAGAGATCAGAGCTCATGGTTTTGAGGAGTAGCAGCTGTAGACACTCAGGCCTATAGGAGTGTTCACTATTATGACAGTATTGAGTTTAATGAATAGTCACTGGTCAGTGGTAACAGTGGTGCCAGAGTCCTTGAGCAGGCCCAGCTATCCCAGAGATCATGTGGTGGGCGAAGGGCTTCTTGTCTTTGATAGTCAATGATCTAACATCACACTTGAACTGTTTGTAGTGGTCTGCCTGTCACTTTAAACCATCATTAAACACATCATTAAAGTGGTATATACAGCCTTTTTACTAGCCTTTATTGCTTATGTTTATAAACGTATATTACTACTAGTTACCAAAAGCTATGATGCAAAATGAAGGTTCTCCACTGTAGCTGGCCTAATAGAATATTGCTTTTAATAAGCTTTAACTGTGTTAACATACATACAATAGCACAACTACATTCTTAATTAGCCTAAGAACTGGACCAAACCAAGATGTTTACAAAAGATGTGTTAAAGGACTCAAAATGGCCATTAAGTGCATTCTTCACTTTTCAGTAACAGCAAAAAGTAGAAGGTATATTTAAAAGAAAATTCACAGAAGCTCTACAACTAAATATCAAAACTTTCAGGCTTTGTTGTGTCCACTATTTGCCTTTATCAGAATCAGAATTACTTTATTTCACCAAGTATGTTACACACTTGTTACACAAGAATTTGTCTTTGAGCGTGCACACATAGTAAACAGACCAGACAGCACACAGAGTATTAACAAGTATTAAATTAAGGGAAAAATACAATAAAAAAACATTTAATATTGAATAAATAATAATAATAATTATTATTATTATAAACAGCCAATGTGAAAGGATGTATAGATATCTGTACATATGCAGATAAGAATTCCGAACGTATGCAGGTTAAGTAGACATGTACTATATCCTACAAAATTATTACAGAGTGATACAAATATTTGTGAAATTTTACTTGTACAGTAGTGCAAGTAAAATTGGTTTTGGACGGTAGTGCAAGTTAGCACCATGCTGCTGTAAGGGAGATTTGTTTAATCAGTTAAGGTTTGAAGTGGAAAATGTCCACTGTGGTTGATGAGAGCTACAGCTCTGAGGAAGAAGCTGTTAGCAGGTCTGGTTGTGATGGCCCTGAATCTTCTATCAGAGGGAAGTGGCTGGTGATGTCCAGGATGAGAAGGGCCAGCTATTATTTTGCTGCCATGCTCCATCACCCTGCTGCTATAGATGTCTAGAAGTGTTGGCAGACTACATCCAATGATTCTCTTCACTGTCCACTGTGATTATGTGCTGGAGTGTGGCTCTTTCTTGTGAGGTGGAGGAACCAAACCAAAGGTTATGGATAGCATGAGGATGGACTCAATGTAGAACTGGGTCATCAGTCTCTCACAGGGGGAGAAGATAAAAAGACAAAGGAGAGAGGAAGAGAGTGAGTTGATTTCATCAATGTTGAATCCACAAAATGTAAAAAATGTACAATAGCTCTACATGCTTTTCAACTTGTATTTAAAAAAAATATGGACTAATTTATTTTTAAGAAACACTAAATTTAACATCTTTGTCGTTAATATTTTATTACGTGGCACCAGCAGTGACCAAACTAATTGACAACTAAATCTCCACACACTGGAACTAGAGTGATGTCTTCAGAGAACTATATTGTCCTTATGGAGTCTTAAAACATGGTATATTAAACTATATACTAGTTAAATTTACTCAGTTATGTGTAATTTTGATTAATATGTAATTTCCTGAAAGTTTACAAATTGTAATAGCACTTACTTAGCCATGGGTGTGGGTATCTGAGCTTAGGTGGGATTGTAAGGGCCTGTCAGTAGGAAGTCAATCCCCCAGCCCCTCACTCTGTCAACCCCAATTAAGGGTTCCTCCTGCTCAAAAACACAAAAAGGTTATCAGATGCCAGTAAAAATATTACAAAATTTAATTTGTCTTGCACTCTTATGACCAAAGACGTAGAGCTCTTGAAACTCTGGCAAAGATTGTAGAAACTTTGCCCGAGCTCTGCTAGCTCCTAGAATAGGCTACAACATTCCTAGTTAGTAAGGTAGAGGTAAAGTGGACATTACTAAAGTAAACCATGGAAAAGTTCAATAATGTGGTCTTCAACTAGACATCTATGTTCATTGGTTATTCAGAAAATATCTACTTTAGCATTCTACCCAGGCAGTTCAATGTGAGGTCAGCATTTATGTGCTTGGATGTGAACCTCTCTACCATAATGTCTCTTGGACATATTCCTTCCTAACTATTCCCATCATCCAGTAAGCAGGTCCACCCTAAAAGGACATTTTGGCTATGCCATGGACAAGTATACTTGTAAGACAGTAATCTATGTCTTATTCAGTCATTATAATTTTTTGTTTACTTTTTGTTTAATTGTGCTGTTAGTAGTGACAGAATCTGTACTGCTTTGTGAGTGGTCACACATCTGACTTTAGCACTTTATTTTTGACCAAAAGGATCCCAAAAAGAGAAGAATAGTGCCAAAAAATGCAGTTCTGTAAGCTACTCAGAACTTAAAGGGGAATTTCACTGATTAAAAAAAATGTGTGTATAATTAACTGGTTATACTGTAAACATAGTAATCCAGGGTGGTTTACGTAAATTGCTCAATGCCTCTAAAACTTGTGCATAAATAAAAAATAATGGTGTAATTACCCTTTAGGCAGTTATTTTGACCTGGTAGTTTTATGCTTCTACTCAAGTTGTCCAAGTGGAAGAGCACTTTTACTGAAGTCATTCTTTTACTGAAGTAATAATACTTTTACTTAGAGTATAGGCTTAGGCTACTGTACCCCCATCTGTATAAAGAAATGGAAATAAAGATAGAAATAGAGTGACAGCTCTATGTCCATATCATTTATCAAGGTAATGGAATGATACATTCAGAGTAACTGGGGAAAAAAAGGCAAGAGGCTGATTAGCTCATGACAATGCCTTACTAAGATTAAATGAGTGAGATCAAATGACTGTGAAATATTCATGCAGATTAACTGATTAAGGTTTCATTGCTACTTTATTATATATTCATGTTTTTCTATGAATCTTTAATGCAGATTGCACTTTACAAATACAATATATGGCACACATTGCAGTATTTGATAACAGTAGATCCAGCAGTAATTAACTGGAAAACACCAGAGCTGACTACTGATGCACAGATTTGTGTCTATCCATCCATCCATCCATCTATCCTCCACTGCTTATCCGAATCCAGGTCGCAGGGGCATCAGTCCAAGCAAAGAGGCCCAGGCCTCCCTCTCCTCCGCCACCTCCTTCAGCTCTTCCGGAGGGATGCCGAGGCATTCCCAAGACAGTCGAGAGATATAATCCCTCCAACGTGTCCTGGGTCTTCCCCAGGGTCTCCTCCCCATCAGACATGTCTGGAACACCTCCCTAGGGAGGCGTCCAGAGGCCATCCTTACCAGAGGCCTGAACCACCTCAACTGGCTTCTCTCAACGTGGAGGAGCAGTGGCTCTACTCCAAACCTCTCCCGAATCGCCTAGCTTCTTACCCTATCTCTAAGGGAGACCCCGGCGACCCCAAGCTCATTTCGGCCGCTTGTATCCGCGATCTCGTTCTTTTGGTCACTACCCGAAAGAAGCTCATGACCATAGGTGAGAATCGGAACGTAGATTGACCGATAAATTGACAGCTTCGCTTTTTGGCTCAGCTCTCTCTTCACCATGATGGACCAGTTTAGGGTCCGCATTACTGCAGACACCACGCCAATCCGCCTGTCAACCTCTCATTCCATCCTTCCTTCACTCGTGAACAAAATCCCAAGATAGTTAAACTCTTCCACTTGGGGCAAGAATTTACTCCCTACCTGGACAGAGCATTCCACCCTTTTCCAACTGAGGACGATGGTCTCAGATTTAGAGGTGATGATTTTCATCCCAGCCACTTCATAGTCGGCTGCAAACTGGTCCCGAGAGAGCTGGAGGTCCCGGCCTGATGGCGCCAACAGGACCACATCATCTGCGAAAAGCAGACATGAAATCCTGAGGCCACCATACTGGACGCCCTCTGCCACTTGGCTGTTCCAAGAAATTCTGTCCATAAAAGTTGTGAACAGAATCACTGACAACGGACAGCCCTGGCGGGGTCCAACCCTGATTGGAAACCAGTCTGACTTACTGCCAGCTATACGAACCAAGCTCTTGCTCTGTTTGTACTGGGACTGAATGGCCCGTAACAATGAGCCCCTCACCCCGTACTCCTGGAGCACTCCTCACAGGATCCCCCATGGGACGAGGTTGAATGCCTTCTCCAAATACACAAAACACATGTAGACTGGTTGGGCAAACTCAAACGCACCCTCCAGGACCCTGGTGAGGGTAAAAAGCTGGTCCACTGTTCCACCACCTGGGCGAAACCCGCACTGTTCCTCTTGTATCTGAGATTCAACTATCGATCTAACTCTCTTCTCCATACCCCTGCATAGACCTTACCAGGTAGGCTGAGAAGTGTGATCCCCCGATAGTTGGAACACACCCTCCAGTCCCCTTTCTTAAAAAGCGGGACTACCACCCCAGTCTGCCATTCCAAGGGGACCCCCCCCAGATGTCCACGTGATGTTGCAGAGGCGTGTCAGCCAGGGCAGCCCTACAACATCCAGAGCCCTCAGGAATTCCAGGCAGATCTCATCCACCCCCGGTGCTATGCCACCAAGGAGTTTTCCAACCATCTTGGTTACCTCAGCCCAAGTGATGGACGGACCCTTGATTGGATTTCCAAGCTCTGCCTCCTCTAGGGAAGGATCATTGGTGGGATTGAGAAGATCCTTGAAGTATTCCTTCCACCGTCCAACAACGTCCCCAGTCGAAGTCAGCGGCCCCCCAGCCCCACTGTATACAGTGTTGGTCGGGAACCGCTTTCCTCTCCTGAGGTGCCTGACAGTTTGCCAGAACCTTCTCAGTGCCTGTCGATAGTCTTTCTCCATGGCCTCACCAAACTCCTCCCACACCCGAGTTTTTGCCTCAGCCACCGCCGAGTCCCACAAACCAATGGTGTCCACCAACAGGTTCAGGGATTGCCGTGAAAACAGGCACCTATGACAGCTCCGATCGGCTGCATCGACAATGGAGGCACGGAACAGGGCCCACTCGGACTCGATGTCACTGGCCTCCCTCGGTATGTGGTCGAAGCTTTGTGAGATGTGGGAGTTGAAGATCTTTCTGGTAGGTTCCTCTGCCAGACATTCCCAACAAACCCTCACAACTTGTTTGGGTCTGCCAGGTCTGTCTGGTATTTTCACCTGCCATCTGATCCAACTCACCACAAGGTGATGATCGGTTGACAGCTCCACTCCTCTCTTCACACAGGTGTCCAAAACACATGGTCGCAAATCCGATGACACAACAACGAAGTCGATCAGTGAATTGCAGCCTAAGATGTCCTGATGCCATGTGCACTTTTGTGTTCGAACATGGTGTTTGTTATGGACAGACTATGGCGAGCACAGAACTCCAATAACAAAACACCACTCAGGTTCAGATCGGGGAGGCCGTTCCTCCCAATCACGCCCTTCCAGGTCTCACTGTCATTGCCCACGTGTGCGTTAAAGTCACCCAGCAAGACAATGGAGTCCCCGCAGGGGGCACTTTCCAGTACCCCCTCCAGGGTCTCCAAGAAGGCCAGATACTCTGAACTGCCATTCAGTGTATAAGCACAGACAACAGTCAGAGGCCGTTCCCCGACTCAAAGGCGCAGGGAAATAACCCTCTTGTCCACCAGAGAAAACCCCAACGTACAGGCACTGAGCCGGGGAGCTATGAGTAAGCCCACTCCTGCCCGACGCCTCTCACCCTGGACAACCCCAGAATGGAATAAGGTCCAATCCGTCTCGAGAGAGTCTGTTCCAGAGCCGCTGCCATGTGTTGAGGTGAGCCCAACTATATCTAGCTGGTATCTCTCAGCCTCATACACTAGCTCGGGCTCCTTTCCTGCCAGAGGGGTAACGTTTAATGTTCCAAGAACCAGTTTCAGTAGCCAAGGATCGGAATGCCACCCGATCCACAATGCACCGGACCCCCATAAGTGCCTCTCCCATGGGTGGTGGGTCCGTGGGAGAGTGGTCCCAAGTAGCTCTTTCGGGCTGAGCCCGGCCGGGACCCATGGGTAAAGGCCTGGCCACCAGGCACTTGCCGAGGAGCCCCTCCCCCAGGGTGAGGCCCCGGTAACCCTAATCCGTGCGAGGGAAGCTGGGTCCTGTTGTTATTGTTCATATGGGGTTTTTGGATCACCCTTTGTCTGGCCCATCACCTAGGACCTGTTTGCCCCTGACAACATAACTCCTAGGATCATGTAGGCACGCAAACCTCTCCACCACGGTAAGGTGGTGATCCAAGGAGAGGGATTTGTGTCTAAAATCTTGCAAATAGTTCATACTTTTCCTATGCCCATTGGAGCAGTATTGGCTGTTTTTCTACAGTGGACAGATGAAAGTCATCTGGACTAGATGACCCCTCGTGGCCCCTGAAAGCCCAGGAAGTTCTCTGCCAGCATGTTAGTGACCTTTTTAATGACCCCAATCATTTGGACCCCCTGTAACTTTAAGTTCTAGATAGTTCAGTGACTACTTACAACTGTATTACATACAGAATGAACAGAATGAATTTTACTTAAAACATTTGGACTACCATTGTTATGAACATACTATATTACAAAGCAACCTGCCAGCATGTGGCAACTGGGTTTGGATGGAACTTTCTGTTCTGTGCTGTTTTGTTCATTTTGAGTCTGATTAAAGCACTAATTTCATGAGCTCCACCTACCTATTAGGTCCACTATATAAGTGTACATTATAGCCCTTCTGTAACTCATCTGTTACTGTGCACTTTATCAGCCCTCTTCTACTCCATTTATCAATGGTCAGTTTCTGACCACAGGACCACTGTTGGCCAGACAGTATTTGAGTGGTGGACCATTCTCAGCACAGCAATGATGATGAGAGTATGATCACTAGAGAGATGGATCCAACATACATAGAGATTCCTCTAAACCTAAAACCTAAAACAGGTTTAACAACGATTTCTGGCTTAAGCTTAAGTGCATTTAAGGAGGATCCTCTTTAGAGTCTTGGTTCCTTTCAGTGTTTCTCCCTCATGGTTCAGGGATTTTTTCCCCCTGACATTGTCCCCCTCAGTGATGCACATTAAAGGATGGATACAGACCTCCATAAAGCTGCTTTGGGACCATGTTGAAAAATATCATGTGAAAGTAGAGGAGGTGCTGGGGGCCTGTGCTGGGAAGAATCAGTGGATATTGCTGGATGGGCAGCACATCGCCACTGAGTGTGTGAGTAATGCTCATCCACTGTTCTGCCAGATTCACTGCAGGCCACACAGCATGGTATGTTGGGCAACTATGCTCCCAGCACTGTACAAGAATTTTATAAGCCTAACCATAAACCTACCCTGATCTTAAAGGGCTCATATCATAGAAAAACATTTTTTTAAATAAAGGAGTTATATGTAAACACTGTTTTCATATAAAGTTTCAAAACATACTATTCACTATCCAGTCCATATATAGAAACTACATTGCAAAAACAATCCATTTTGAATTTGTTTTTGTGATGTCACAGCAACCAACTTGTTTACTTCTGTTCTCTCAGTTCATGTCCACCCATTAACACTGCTTCAGTATATAAGCATTTCAACTCTGAATGCTAGTTTTGAATGAAGCACAATACAAGAGAGGTCAGAAAATGATTAGATAAAAATTAAATATGATCACTTAAGACCACTCAAATATATGTGGACAAAAACGAAAAAAAAATTTTCTCTGCTTTATATACATGTAACTGAAAGTGTCTGTATGTGGGCCATCTCTCTCAAAGTTACAAAACTTACATATTATTTTCTTAGTAGCTACTAAATAATAATTCATATGACTAATAAATGAATAATAATCCTGTAGCTTAATGGGTTAAAAGGCCCATACACTGTTAGAAATAAAGGTACCATGCAGGTACATGACTCATTCATCAAGGTACAAACAATGTAAGTGTACCCTCAAAGGTGCAACAGTAGTTTTAAGGTCCAATTGTGTACCTTAAATAAGTTTTTCCTAGTGGAAAAGTAGATATTTGTGTCTTTTTATAAACTAATGTTTTAAAACAGAACAATAAAATGAGGCCAAGTTTATATAGACCTGGGCTAAAGGCCTTCAAAATCAACTTTTCAAATGATCACATATTTATAATTAGGCCAACATAAGTTGACTGAATTACACCCGTTTTCTCAGGAGGAATGGGCTAAAATTTGAAAAATGCATTGTGAGAAGTTTGATCTACCCTAAGTGTTTGACTCAATTTAATTAATTGACACTTTTTAATACCACAAACAGGGAAATTTCACCTCCGCATTTAACCCATCTGTGAAGTGAAACACCACATACACACTAGGAGGCAGTGGGCAACCCTATCCACAATACCCAGGGAGCAATTGGGGGTTAGGCGTCTTGCTCAAGGACACCTCAGTCATGGACTGTCAGTGCTGGGGATTGAACCAGCAACCTTCCAGTCACAAGGCCAGTTCCCTAACCTCCAGCCCATGACTGCCCAAACCCTGAGTGGCAGAGGTGGGATATGAACCCACACCTCTGCAGCGACTGGAGCCTAAATCCAGCACCTTAGACCACTCGGACACACTACCTCTCAGGTACCTAAAAGGCCAAACCATGAAAGAACAAGTGTAAGCAGACTTATGATCCACTGAAGATCTGATCTTGTGAATAAAACCTAAATAAATTAGACTGTTGGCTATTATTTTGAAATGACTTCCGGTGCAAATTAAGTACATTCCTTAATTTACCCAACAAATGAAATTTATGGTGCCATTAAATGCGTGAGTTATGAAAAGCTGAGTTTGAAAGTCTTTAGCTTAGGTGTACGTAAACTTTGGGGTCAACTGTATGGACAGTGTGTTAAAGTGAGATTACCATGTGGATTTGAGGCATTTGGACTTTCTGAGGTTGATGGCTCAGGAGCTCTTGGCCTACAGCTTTGCAGAGGGTCTTCTGGCTTATCCTCATCACTTGAAGTATCAGCATCATCCAAGTCTTCAATTTCATTTAATCGTGTTGAAAACACGTTAGTGAAATTGTTCTGTACTGAATAAAGGGTTCCCATGACAGACAGTTAAAATCAACAACACGCAGGAACAATAAAACTGATAATTACACTTTGAGCAATAAGGCCATAAGACTCATAGCATTTACCCAAGGCAGATAAGCCAGAGGGGTTTCACAATGACATGTCCAAGACCAATGGTCTGAGCTCAGAAAAGGATGGCATGCCCACTCCAGGTAAGGGGAAAGGACTTGCCCCAGGTGGAGGAGTTTAAGTATCTTGGGGTCTTGTTCATGAGTGATGGGAAGAGGGATTGTGAGATCGGCCGCAGGCTGGGACAGACGGCAGTAATGTGGGCACTGTACCGGACTGTAGCGGTGAAGAGGGAGCTGAGCCATAAGGAGCTCTCTGTTTACCGATCGGTCTACATCCTGACACTCACCTATGGTCATGAGCTGTGGTTTTCACCCTAGAAAAAATCTTGGAGCAGCATTGTTAGGACAGTCATTTACTAACAGTGGTACTGGTGCAGTGGCATTTATTCAAAAGAATTGAAAACTACATGAAAACTAATTAGTTTGTTACCTTTTCAGCAGTAATTCCTACTTTTGCACCATCAGAAGTCAAAGAAGGTTCAGGTTCAGAAGCATATTTAGTGGTCTCTGCTGTCTGCATATCACTGCAGGCATTCTAAATGAACACAGATATCCTGGTATTATCTTAACCCATAATGACTAATAAAAACTAAAAGACTAAAAGTAATTTATTAAAGTAATTCACTCCAAGACACAAAATTAGGACCTGACACACACCCTATTTCTGATATGATACAAAGTCAGGACTTTTTAGACTTTAAGCGAATCAACACATTTCACTCCAGAAAAAGTCTTGGAATATCAATATCAGGTGAACTTAACAATGGTATTGACAGACAGGTACCATATTAAAGACCCACCTAAATGAGAAGTGCAGATGCTTCCATATAGGTGTACTACATAAAACAATGTTGTAGTGGCATGTACAAATATGATAAATAGTGTATTCCTTACAGTTTTTACTGGAGTCTTTTTAAAGATTAATCTCCCAAAACAGCTCTGGAACAAATGAATATACATTAAATCTTACAAATGAACTTCAAGACAGGGTCATCTAGTTGTTCTATAATCACACAAAAATTGTTTCATGTCAATGTGCTGCAACAAGCCTACCTTTGCCCCAGGTGGACTCAGCTCATCAGATCCAGAAGAACATTCTGGTTTATCAGATAATCTGTTGGTCCTGATAGTCTAAAAAGTCAATAATGAAGAGAAATATGCAAGAAGTGTAGTAGAAAATAACAATAGTGTCTTTAACATTCACTTAATATTACATTAAAGACTAAGGCACAGCATTCCTGGGAAATATGTAATGTTCAGAAGGATTGAGTTTGATGCCTCAAAAGAAATGTGTTCACATCTTTCACAGAAAAGCATACTCCATATGATTTGGCCTAATGTTTCAATTGCCTATACTGGAATGTCATTCAATTAAATACCATGCGCAAATGTTTAAAAGTAATATATACATGAGCTGCAGATATGACAGGACGGACCCAAAGAACTCAAAGTGCTCAAAGAACACTGATGTTCTTCATGGGATACGTCTGTCTTTGAGGAAAAAAAGTGGTTTCTGACCTTTTGACAACAAACTCAATTCAATAGTGTTTCAAGATGTGTCAAAGCTCAAAAGTCAGCTACCTATCCAGCAATCAATGGCAAGTACTCAGTCTAATTAGAATACAATAAACCCAAAATAGGTTTTGCACACATGAATTATTGAACTCGGGTGCAAATAACATTTGCATCCAGCTCTAGCTCAGGCATGCCCAACACTATCCTCTGTGGAGTTTAAACATCACAAATCCACCTCACCACTAAGGGCTACAAAGGGGGTTCCCAACTCCAACTGCGATATTATGATGGAGATTTACTGTGTACTTAGTTCCAACACATCTAGCTTGAATATTCAGATGGTACTGAAGAAATTGATCAATTAAATTAGGTGTGTTGGAGCTAAGCATTCCATCAACACAACAGCACTTTATTTAAAATAAAAATAAAGTTTTTTCTACGACCTCACCAGTGAACGCCAAGGCCAGGGACTGTCTTCATGATTATATGTTATTTCCTCTCCTGAGCCTATGTTCTGAATTGCAAACAAGCACAAGTGTGGCTTGCCTTTAACCATTATTTTCTTCATTTTACAGTTTGCGTATCTTTGTTCATCATTTACTGATCTATGCTGAAAAAAATGTTTTAGATGCTTTCCACTACAAACACCAACTGCAGGAGTCACATCGACTCAAGCATGAATCTCAAGTAAATATCAGTATCAGGTAGTCATCATTTATCCATCTGATTCTATCTGAACTATTAGAAATTAACTAAGCCAGGAAGATGGAATATTTACTAAAGAACATTCAGCAACTTACCACCAACTACCTCCATTCCAAAGAAAGTCAAATAAAAAATATTTTGTGTATTTCTTTTTTTTTGTTTTGTTTTTTAAAAAACTCTCTTTTTGAGAAATAAGTTCTCCTTGGTATTCCAGGACAAAGCAACCCTTCTCAATATGCACAAGAGCAAATACTCCCCTTCCTACAATAAAGAAAAAACAAAAATGTCATGAACGTATTTTGTGTCATCCAACTGCTAATTAAAAGGCAGTTGTGTTACTTCAAGTACCTGACCATATTTCTTGACAGAGAAAAAACATCATGCTTACAAGGCCTACCCATTGTTAGACAATACACAATTATCTACATGGTTGAAGTAAAACATAAGTGAATGCATGTATTATGACTCCTAGGTTATTTTACTGTGCTGCCTTTGGAGGTATGGATTAACAGTTGATTCTAAAAGTTTGATGTTTGCTTCAATAACATATATTTACAATAACATGTCTTTGATAAGAGTGATGGGCAGGAATGCACCTGAAAGATGGTGCTTTCCTTACAGGACATAAAATACTTTAAGAAGAAACTCATAAGTGCCATCCTAAATCATCAGCCTAATATCCAAACGTGTAATCTGTACATTCTATTGATCCAAATGTTGTCTGGAAAAAAATTATATTTCCAGAAAAAATATGGAAAGATGAAAAACAGCACAATATTGAAATGTTTTACAAGAGTTTATCAATAAATTCATGTAACACCTGAGAAACTAAATGCTACAAGGAATATCATGATTAGATGTGTTTAAAAAGTGTGTTAAAAGGGAGGTGGATTTAACGCTCCTCATACAACGCCAATGAGTGTTGTGTAAATTTGTCTTGAGATGTTAAAATTTCCTTTTTCTTGTCTCTCTGACAATATAATAGAGACACAAGTGCTTAAAGCTAATCTGTCCACCATACGTACAGGGCAGCTACTCAAAACAGCTATTTATGAAGTTAATCGTTTTGGAACTGCTGTAACATTCAGGCATAACTTTATACGGATTGATGAATCTTTCTTCAAACCAAGGTTTGTCTTTTACAGCATCATCCACAGGACTACGCCTCATTCTTCTCTTTGACATGTTTAACACGGTCCTTCAAATAAATATCAATGTAAAAAAATTATAAAAAAGGAACAAAACATGTTTTCAATGTAGAGTCAGTTAAGTAAATGTGGCATGTTTTGCTCTAGCATGATAAAATGAACAATGCTGATAACTCATATTCAGGACTGTAGATCAGCTATTGCATCAAGGCCTCCCTTCACAACTTGCAGATGGGAAAAACAATGCCATACTCCATGTTACTTGGGGGAGACAATGTTTGTATGTATGTATTTATTTATGTTTGTATTATTTATGTAGGCAAGTCACATACACTGAATTTTCAGTGTGTTAATGGCCATTTAATTAGTAGTAACAAAAAATTTGAAGATAAAAGGTCTACTGTGTCTGCAGGCACCACTGTCCTCTCTCCTACTCAGCCTGGCTATTCCTTGCCCATCTATACACAATCTACTCTCACTGTATACACACGCAGAGAGAGAGAGTAGCGTCAACTCCGTTCACTCCAATGGACCATTTTTTTCCTGTTATGGCTGATTGTGGAGCCTCTCGATAGTTCCCAAAAGTTAGCAGCAAATACTAGCAGCGCAGCCAAGTTGCAGCAGAATAGGCCGGTTGTGATGCACTTTTAAAGTGTAAAACAATGAAATAATCTGTTTGTACATAATAAGCACATCTGAATCAAATTAACACGTATATTAAAGCATGTTAGTGGATTATAGTGGATAATAGATTAGGCTAAGATACTGATTAAAGTTAGCAACCCATAATATTAACAGCCTAGTAACTGTAAATTACCTGCTTTTAATGTCATTTCATTCACCGTTGTTGAATTATAGAAAAAGGCTTCTAAACCTGATTTTTCGCAGGGTGGGTGGGAGTTAAATATCAGTTAAATATAATACTGGGGCATGAGCTTGAAGAGTGGAGGTGGAGGAGATAAAATGATAACGTTAAGCATTTTGGAGTACGAGCTAACGTAAGAGCGATTTTCATGATATGTCACTATAGATTTATAGTGACATATTGGAGACTTTAAAGAGTAAACAAATGTAAGACTAAGGCTTTGTGATTCTGTTGACTATTATCTGTGCACCATGTTGCAGTTTAGTTGATTTTAGGTTAATGGCAAGAACCACGGGGGATTCAACTCAGCCTAAAGACTCCCACCCTGCACCCTGAGTCTCAACTCCCTGGGTTTTGCAATTCTTTACCTGTTTCTTATTTTTAATAATTAAAACATTAAGCTTCCTAGTGGTGTTTTGTTTGTGAAACATTAAGCAGCGTCACATTGTTATTGTTGTAATATTTAGTGATGGTAAGTAATTTAGTAATTGCTCCTGCTGACTTGAGCCAGCAGTTTTTTCTTCTCTGTGTCAGTGGAGAAACCAAACATTTTTACTCCTTTCTCTGAGCGACTGAAACATCTCCATGCAGCAGAGCAAACCATGCTGGGCACTAGGGCACAGACAAACTGCCTGCCAGGCTATTCATGTTTGAATTCGTTATAGCTTTATTTAATGAAACCGCTGCAGTAAATATGTGCATAGTAAAAAGACAAGATACATAAAATATGATTATATGTGTACAAACAAATATAAATAGATGTGTTCATTATGTCCTGTCCTGTCTGGATGTGATGTGTTTTAATGTACGTTTCTAAACAGCAGATTTTTTCTTATGCAAGCCAAACAAATGTCTTTGGCTCCTTCTGTCCTTTCTGAAAGTCATAGAGTTTACAGTAGTCATCAAGTCACTAAGCTGATCCAGGCCTTGGGATTACTGAAACAACCATTAATTAAAGATGTGTTAATGTTAGAAAATTAATCTGATCTCAATTTTGAAACATTCCTTCCCTTCCCCTCCCTCTAAGTATATGAATAAACATTAGGATATGGCTGATCTGAACTACCATACAAGTTTAAGAACATAATATCTATAATATTAAAAACTCAAAGCAATAAACAATGACAACATACCCTGAAATCATGTTGTCATAAACCCAACATGTCAACAGGCAAGTAGGAATAGCTGTTTAATCTTTAAATAGTAGCCGTTTTTATTTTTAAATATATCATATTGTTATAATCACACACACATGTTGGTTTTCTATATAAATATTCCAAATCAACGCATTTATTGACTGCTAAGTACCAAAAGACGCACTTCTGTCGTTCTGTTTTTATGGGTTTAAATTGCCTGCAAAGAACTTTCTGGAACTAACAGAAGTCTACGTGAATCATGTGACCATCAAGCATTTTGAACTTTCGTTGATGTTAGTCTCTCTCTACATGGCTCTGGTCATTTCTAAATAACCTCTGATTTAGAAATCATACACCCACAGAAGCCTTATGGGCTGAGGTGAAGATCTCTGGAAGTGTGCTTAGCTTTTTCTGCAGTTCCAAATTGGGCGTACGCCTTTTTGAGCCAAATCCATTGACCCTCACCCCACTTCATCCCTCATTAAAGTGAAAACTTAGCACTTTCATGATATTCACAGGGCAGGCATATTAGACCATTCTGAACATGGTGGCATAGTCAAAAAATCAGGACGTTTTTTTTTTACTGACATTTCACTGCGTCCTGACTTTGTTGGTGTGTATTCTGACAAATGTACTAGCATTTCACTAAAACACACACACACATGCGCGTGTACACAGAGCTTTTAAAGTATATTAAACAATAGAGTGGCTGTTAATTAAAAGGTCAGAGATGGCAGTGGAGGTTTAGACTCCACTCTCCTTCTGACAAGTGCAATTAAGATAAACGCAATTATGCCCTGTTACTGCTTGGCTCTATACCTTTAGAAATGACCTGTTAGCTGCACCACCTCATTCTATTTCCATATACTCTAATTGAATATGACTGCGCTGGGCCATAGCACAAATTAGTTATAAGCAGAGATCCGATTAAATGAGGACTTTCCCAAATGAATGGAGGACAGAAACCTGTAACTTATAAGATGAACATGATCTAAGATGCCTTGTCTTCATTTTCTGTTAAATACACCTAAATCACAAGCAAAACGTCTTTGCATGAAGTAGGTCATTGCCCTAAAAACTAAATAATGAATGATATATTCAACAGTAACTCACTGTTATGCCTCGGGTACAATATAATGATACTCGCTATATTCATGATAAACAATATGTATTGCAACAAGTTCTAGGTTCGCAAAGAAGCTGGAGTGAAGAAAATGCACCAACACAACAATAGTGCCACATTTTAAAAGGCTATTAAAACCTATAAGTCTTTTTTAATAAACATGGAAAAAGAAACCATGTAAGGAGGAAACTATTGTTAAAAATAAATAAATAAAATAACAATGGTATAACAGGTTGTTATCTAGTCAGCTACATGTAAATAAGAAGTTTACTTAACAAGAAATTGTAGCGCAAAACTAAATATTATTCAAATCACACTGCTACAATGTATGTTTGTTGTTGTTAACTAACAAAAAGCGCCCATGTTAAAGCTACACTATGTACATTTTGGGGGTTTAGAAACCTCTCTGGTGGAAATGTGGAAATGCATGCAACTTGCGAAAGTGGAACAACAGTTGCACTTTAGACCACTTACCTGTTGAATAGCTGGCAGGATACTTCTAGCCCTACTCAGTCTGTTCATGGTAGACACTACAGACCCACCTCCTACCAAAAGGCCTAGCACAATACAACACACACAACGTTACTTCACCTCTTATTCTAAACATCTACAAAGTCTCCCAGCGCTACATGGCAGTACCTGTGGAGCTCTGCACTCCCCACGCTACATGGCCAGTAGCGGGACACTACAATATGATCATGTTGCACATTCTTACAGCACACAGTCTCAGAAAAGGGTTTGCTTGCTCCACTCAGGAGCATATGAGTAGCACAGTGAGGGATTGTTTACTGAATTAAGGAGTAGTCTCGACAACTACTGACTAATGACTACTGCGCTGACAGTTGGACTCAACACACTTTCACTGTGGAACTGAAGATGGTTGCCTCAAAAAAGAAAGCAGGCAAGCCCAAAATGTCTCTGCAATTAAATCTTTAAAAGAAAATGTTATTATTGTAATTATATTGTTAAAATGTAATTACATGTTTACATAATTAATAACGTTCCATAACAGTCATGTTAACATTCGATTTCTAATCTATATTAACAGATCTGAGTCTGAGACTTTTATATTTGCTTCATTATTAAACAAAGTTGATAAAGTTGACATCTGCTGAACATTACATAAAGTCCTGCCCTTCAATAAAATGAGCAAACCTGCTTGCTGGTTAAGCCACTAGTGAGAAAAAAAGCTCCCCTTTGTTGTGGAGATACGTGAAAAAAATGAAAAAAATGTTTCTTGAGCATTATTTGATCCAAACAATTGGTCTTATTTTTAATTCCATTCCACCTTAAAGACTGCAGCAATTACATTATGGTGCTTAAATGTGCCAGAATGTAACTGCTGTACTGTATTAAAAAAAGAGAGAGAATTTATGTAAGAACCTTGTCATTCAAATTGCCATTATCAGGTTCTCCCAAACTGCTAGAAGTCTATAGGGACTCTAACAGACATTAGCATAGGCGCTGAGGTTCTTTATTATCATTCCCCATGTTTTGACTGAGCCTTGACATTTATGGCCCAAATTGAAGGCCTACCTCTATTAGTCAGGGTTTGCTACTGCAAATGTCTTTGTATGTGTAATCAGAAACACAGTATGGAACTTGAACTTTCAACAGAATTTATCTGCATCTTTTCAGTGACCAAATTAAATTTAAATCTTAGAATTGTATTTTGTCTGAAGCCAAAAATGTAACAATGTTTTCCTTAAATATTTCTGCATGTTGCAACCTATCCTCTTCACAGTGATCATAGTGATAATGTCTTCACTATTATTCTAAATTTGGTAAAATTAAGATTCAATTAAAACCATGTTATAAAGAGATGTGTCCAAATTTTAGTCTGGTGTTGTATATGAAGTGCATTTTCCTTCCTCAGTGGGGGGGCTATTCCCAAATCTGAAGCTCTTTCTCCAGGTGATTTTGTCAGCAGGAACAGGAGGCTTGTAAAGAGCAGAAATGCTGAAGGTGTGTGTGACATGCACAGGCTGTCAGACTGACATGTATTTTTGTACTGCGTCCCAGCAGGGGACAGTTTTAATAACCAGGGATGACTCACACTCCGGACCAGCGCAGCACCAGACTTCAGCCTATCAGCTGCCATTACATCCACACACAGATAAGTGTATCTCTCTCACACAGACATGCACACACACACACACACACACACACATACACAGACAGATGTACAGAGTCTTCATTTCCTCAATATGAAGCCCAACAGAGCTTGACTAAGACACACTCCTTTTTATGTATGTGTGTGTGTGTGTCTGTGTGTGTGTGCATGTGTGTGTACCCCATATGTACCCTCATACCCCCAGTTATGTAGGCCTTCATTTATGTTTTAGATAACAAGAGCTTTGATGTCAATTTATGTCTTCTGTAAAAGACTTAGCACTAAATCACCACGGCATTGATCAAATGGACAGCACCAGCTGCTAGGGAGGGACGGAATGAGAGAGACAGAGAAAGAGAGAGAGAGAGAAAAGGACTTACACAGAAAAGAACTTACACAGAAGAAAAGAGGGGACTCGAGGGCATGGAGAGAGAGAGAGAGAGGGACTAAAGAAGAGATAAAATGGAATGTGAAGAGACAACGGAAATTCTAGAAGAAAATAAAAAAATCTCCAGTCAGAATTAAATCTAAGTTATGCAACGGCCCTCATTATAATGAAGGGACACACATAACAACTTTGTTTTTTCCATCATTCAGATGAGATGGAGGATTGTATTAGGACATATTTAATAATATACCTAAATCATTCTACAGATGTTGATGGCTTGATCTAGGAGCATAATGAGTTAGGAGGAATGCATGGACAGATGGTTTCTTTAGGCAAATCAAAGAATTATCATCATTGTTAAACAAAGCAGGTGTCAAGACAGATACATCTCTGCAAGGATGAGCTTCTTATCAAATGCACACTAACCATCCTTATAGCCTTTTTGGTGTATTTCCACTGGACCAAAGGGGCATTTCTACTTATTGTACTGATTAAGATTAAGAATATGAAGTTGTAAAGGGGTACAATAAGTTGTAACGGCATAACTGTGCATCTGGTGAAAAGCCAGTTAAACACTAAACAGATTAAGTGAGACACTAAGAAGAGTGTAATTCTGCCATGAATGAAAAACAAAGAACAAAACTCTAAATAAAGTTTTAGGTTTAAGTTAAATTGATCTATGTTGATCTCGCACTTTTCTTAATTGCTTAGATTTTATTTTGATCTTATTGTCACAGATACAGGGGAAATTACTATTCCTTGTGAAATTGTGATTTTGTCTGTGCATCATTAGTTCATGCTAGTTAGATAACACAAGTGTGCAAATTAAACAGTTTACTGTTAAACTGTCTCATCTTACAAGCTTCTGTTATTAATATCCCTTTTACTAACCAGCATAAATAGAGCTTTTTGTTAATGTAACTGATGCACTTGCTTGTTTTAGTGATCTAATTGTATTTTTTATTTTTTTATGTTTTTTTTATGGTTTTAAGTTGAAATCAGTAACCTGTCTGCTGCGTTTCTGACTTTCTTCTAAATATGTACTTACATTCATCATTCCATGCAAAAAAAAATGAAAATGGCTGGCTTTGTCTAAAATTGTTAGCCACTCAGTCTTCTTGAAAGAAGCTTGGGGCATCATGAGAAATATAGTGCTGGTAGTGAATTTGCCTGGCATGTCATGTAGTTCTGCTCAGCAATCTAAGATAAAAATGTAATGCTTTATATGTTTCTTATGGACCTTTTACTGCTGTCATTGTAGTGGGACACAGGAAATTAGGCCTTATTACACCATAGCTGGACACTATTGAAACACTTGTCTTTTGCTGTGTAACTTCTATGTAGCTAAAATGGCCTAGCTAACTTTTTCAGTTAAGTATAATAGCAAATTATATGTATTTATAAATTGATAAACCTTCAACTCAGCTTTAAACTTTTTAAATAAGTGTTTTAATAAATTATAAAATCTAAAGTAACATCAGCTAACTACTTCTACACTCTGATATTACTGGGCAAGTGCTTTGAGGAAGCTCTGCCTCGCTCTGTTTCATGGCAAGTCTATCCTACATTATGGGCAAATAAGTAAATGTTCACTACTGGTTTTATACTTTGTAGTGTAGTGTTAACACTATGTAGTGTTCTAGACAAACAAAAGCACAGGAAAAACCTGCCATGCTGGGCAACTTGCAAGGCTTTTAAAGCATCTGAAACATCAAAGGGATTTCTGTAATTCCTTAAAGAAGTCCTAATGAATCAAAAACATTTGGAAACAAAGAAGGTGGGAAACCAATCAGGATAGGAAAAGTCAATATACAGTCAACACTCAGCCTAGAATAAAACAAAATGTAGACTATTATGGGGGTCACAAACAACTAGGACTCCGTGAATTAAACTCATCTTATACCTTTTAATTTATTAGAAAAATCTTCACTCACTGGTCACTTTATGATCTCTATCTACTTTATAGTTGTATACACCTATACACCACTATATAGGTGTAGCTGTATATACAGTGGGTTGCAAAAGTATTCATACCCCTTGAACTTTTCCATATTTTGTCACATTACAACAACAAACATAAATATATTTCACTGGAATTTAATGTGAAAGACCAACACAAAGTGGTATACAATTGTGAAGTGGAAAGAAAATTATACATGAATCAAAACATTTTTTACAAATAAAAAACTAATAAGTGCGATGTGCAAAAGTATTCAGCCCCCCTGAGTCAATACTTTGTGGAGCCACCTTTTGCTGCAATTACAGCTGCAAGTCTTTTAGGGTATGTCTCCACCAGCTTTGCACATCTAGTGACTGAAATTCTTGCCCATTCCTCCTTGCAAAACAGCTCAAGCTCAGTCAGATTGGATGGAGAGCGTTTGTGAACAGCAGTTTTGAGATCTTGCCACAAATTCTCAATTGGGTTTAGGTCTGGACTCTGACTGGGCCATTCTAACACATGAATATTCTTTTTTTTAAACCACTCCATTGTAGCTCTGGCTTTATGTTTAGGGTCGTTGTCCTGCTGGAAGGTGAACCTCCGCCCCAGTCTCAAATCTTTTGCTGACTCCAACAGGTTTTCTTCCAAGATTGCCCTGTATTTGGCTCCATCCATCTTCCCATCAACTTTGACCAACTTCCCGGTCCCTGCTGAAGAGAAGCACCCCCAGAGCATGATGCTGCCACCACCATATTTGACAGTGGGGATGGTGTTTTCAGAGTGATGTGCAGTGTTATTTCTCCGCCACGCATAGCGTTTTGCATTGTGGCCAAAAAGTTCTATTTTGGTCTCGTCTGACCAAAGCACCTTCTTCCACATGTTTGCTGTGTCCTCAACATGGCTTCTGGCAAACTGCAAACGGGACTTCTTATGGTTTTCTTTTAACAATGGCTTTCTCCTTGCCACTCTTCCATAAAGACCACATTTGTGTAGTGCACGACTAATTGTTGTCCTGTGGACAGTTTCCCCCACCTGAGCTGTGGCTCTCTGCATTTCATCCAGAGTCACCATGGGCCTCTTGGCTGCCTCTCTGATCAGTGATCTCCTTGTTCGGCCTGTAAGTTTAGGTGGACGGCCTTGTCTTGGCAGGTTTACTGTGGTGCCATACTCTTTCCATTTCCGGATGATGGATTGAACAGTGCTCCGTGAGATGTTCAAAGCTTGGGAAATCTTTTTATAACCTAAGCCTGCTTTAAACTTCTCCAAAACCATATTCCTAACCTGTCTGGTGTGTTCTTTGGACTTCATGATGCTGTTTGCTCCCCAATATTCTCTTAACCAACATCTGAGGCCGTCACGGAGCAGCTGTATTTGTACTGAGATTAGATTACACACAGGTGGACCCTTTTGAGTCATTAGCAGTCATCAGGCAACTTCTGAATGCAATTGGTTGCACTCAGGGAAAAGGGGGCTGAATACTTTTGCACGTCGCACTTATTAGTTTTTTATTTGTAAAAAATGTTTTGATTCATGTATAATTTTCTTTCCACTTCACAATTGTATACCACTTTGTGTTGGTCTTTCACATTAAATTCCAGTGAAATATATTTATGTTTGTGGTTGTAATGTGACAAAATATGGAAAAGTTCAAGGGGTATGAATACTTTTGCAACCCACTGTAGGTGTACAGACTGTAGCCCATCTGTTGCTATACAATTTGTCAGCCCCTATCTACCCCCTTCATCATTGACCAGATTCAGAACACAGGAACATTGTAAACCCGATATTATTTGAGTGGTGGGCCACTCGCAGAACATCAGTGACCCTCCACAATCTGTTTAATTGTACACAAGCAAGGTGCAGATGCAACGGAGGGGTTTGTTATAAAGTGGCTGGTGAGTGTAGAAGATGAGGGGTGTGCTCAAATCACCCTGTCTGGATATGACATGATGAGAGTGATGTGAAGATGCAAGTAGAATGGAAAGATTTCCTCAGCACTATGTAGTGAAATGAAACACAATTTCTGTTGGGCACATATGCAATTTCAGAGATGGCAGACGAGAGGCAGCAGATGTTGTAATGCACAATGTTTAAAGGCAGCGAAAACTCTGATGGACGATTAACGCCAATGCCATATGTGCTAAAAGAAGCGAAGCATAACAACGAGCATTCATTGCTGCGCAGAAACATATATAACCTGCATACTCTAAAAAATCCAGCTCTGCTCATGAAGTGCAAAGATAATCAGCAAAGCATGCCGTTCCCATAATTACTTAATGAAAGCCAAACAATACAAAGTGTTTTTCTCCTCTTCCGTAATTAAGTGAAGCTAAACTACAGTGCATTCAAATAGACTTACTCACCGTTAATTATGCACATCTTCAAAGACTACCTCATCAAACCCGACTTGGTTGGTGCCTAACGGAGGTAATTGCCCATTGCTCATGTGAAATCTGCTAGGTGATAAGAGGAAAAGATCAGAGAACAGCTACAGATGCATGTGGTAAGAGCTGCAGTGTAATGCACAGTAATTATTGTGGAATTATTTTTAATCCAGTATGAATCTGCAGTGTGCATAGTGTTTACAGTCTGACACTGATAACTGTGGAGTGATTTTAATCCAGTTTTACTCTGCAGTTAGTGTAGTGTTTATATTCTAACAGTAATAACTATAACTATGTAGGGATTTTAATCCAATTTCAATCTGCAGTTTGTGTAGCTTTTATACTTTTGCAGCAATAACTGTGATGTAATTTTAATCCAGTATGAATCTGCAGTGAGTGCAGTTTTGATATTCTGACAGTAATAACTGTGGAGTAATTTTAATCCAGCAAGCATGTGCATTGTGTAGTTTTTTCCTACAATCTGACAGTAATAACTGAGGAGTGATTTTATTCCAGTATGAATCTGGTGTTTGTGTAATTTTTACATTCTGATAGGTGTCCCAGCTACCTGTGGGACTTTGGGGAAACTGTACAGATACTTCTATACAGCTAGGACAGAATGACCAATCCAAACCGGCACATTAAACACAGCACAGCACAGTAAACAGCAACTCCTGGGAAAACTAATACAGCTCTAACAGGGCTTTAGCCACCAAAGTTAACATCACATCAGCAGCTTGTAAATAAATAGAGCCAGAGTGGCATAAGAAGTTCTGTTTCCGTTAGTCTATGATAGCAACAGTGTGTTCCAACTTCCCTGGAGAGATCTTTCTCTCTATAGCACACACACACACACACACACGCACACACACACACACACACACACACACACAAATACACACTCACAATCACATATGCTTCTCCACACCAGTGCACTCAGACAGACGGGGCTGACCCGCTGCTGGTGGCTCACGGCAGCCATCTCAGGTGAAGCGGAAAGCCACGCATGGCGGGCACTCCCTTTCCGCGCTGTGCTAATTGGCAGATGTGCCGTCCAGCTGTGTGTGTGTGCGCGTGTTTGCTCGTTTTGGCTCGCTGCGTTTGCGTCCAGTTTGAGTTGCACATGAGGCTGTACCCAGCCCTGACCCCAAAGCAGCTCTGAGCCTATGCTTCTGCAGTCAACTGGACATAAAACCCAATTTCACACACACAGCCACTGAGCCAGGAGGCCAGAAGATGCATGAAGAGGCTGAAAAGAAGTGGAAGACTGAGAATGCATGCTTGGTTGCATAGAAGGAATTTTGGAAAAATGGTATCTCAAGTTTGTTTCTTTAGTTTTTCACAGGAAATAAAGCAATGAGGTGATGATTCTGTCTAATATCTTTGACCCTTCATTAAAAGGTACTTTTAGAAGAACCTTAAGTCTAGAAGTAACTACATCTAGACCTAGATCTGACAGAAACCTCTTAATAAGATCACCATGTGGAAAAAACAAAGGAAAATATTGTCTCTGTAAGTACATCTACAGGTACAGAAACATAATTGATGATGTATCCAGAAGCATCAGCAGAAGTACTGTATTCTACTACTAGAATAGATTCTACTACTGTTACCACTTCTACTAGTAATAATAATAATATTAATAACAATAATAGCAACACTTTTTCTTTGGGTAATTTTGAGAGGACATAGAAACGACACAAGTTCTTTGCTATTTTATGTTGAGAAATGTTATTCTTCAATTGTAGCTCTTTGATTGTGCAGTCTTTCACAGAGTGGTGAACACCTCCTCATCTTTACTTCTGAAAGACTCAGCTTCTCTGGGATGCTTTTTTTGTACACAATCATGTTATTGACCTCTTGCCAATTAAGCACCATGTATTTTTTAAGCATTACACAACTTTACCAGCCTTTTGTCGCCTTCCTCCCAACATTTTTAGAATATGTTGCAGGCAAAAAACAATAAAATTTCTCAGTTTCAACATTTTATGTGTTGGCTTTGAAGCATTTTCAATTAAATGATACTTTATTAATCTCACAAATGGGGAAATTCCACCTCTGCATTTAACCCATCCGTGAAGTGAAACACCACATACACACTAGTGAATAGACACGCACACTAGGGGGTAGTGAGCACACTTGCCTGCAGCGGTGGTCAGCACCAATCCATGGTGCCCGGGGAGCAATTGGGGGTTAGGTGTCTTGCTCAAGGACACCTCAGTCACGTGCTGTGGGCCCTGGGGATTGAACCAGCGACCTTCCGGTCACAGGGCCAGTTCCCTAACCTCCAGCCCACGACCCCAAACAAGTTTAAATGATTTGCACATCATTGAATTTGATGGGGTTGTATTAACCCACACAGTTTCCCCATTCAAATACATTTTGGACAACAAACATTCATAATTAGGAACAATTAAGTCATGGTGAGCCATGACCTCCTGATTTATCAGGGTATAAATAAGAGGTAACACACAGACCAAAATCCCTTAATCATCTATGTCTATAGTGACATGCACATGAGGAGAATGGTTTGATTGGCCAAAGAATCTTTAAGGATCACAACTGGGGAACTATGGACATTAGTTAAGATCTCCCAAACTACAATCAGATGCAAAATACACAACAAGTTTTTTGGGGGGGGTTGACTAAAGAAAATTAAACACAAATGCCTACAGCTTGCCAGACATTACTGGGTGAGAGATGAGTCAGGTGGGACCAAATGAGCTTTTTGGCAATAAACACCAGAGGTGAGTTTCTCGTAGTTGCAAAGATAGCCATGCAGAAACGGACTTCATCCCCACTGTGAAGTATGGTGGTGTATCTGTGATGTTGTGGGGCTCTTTTTCTTTCAGAGGTCCTGGGCAACTTATTCAGATACATGGTATCATGAACTCCATCAAGTAACCAGCAAATATTAAATCAAAACCTAACTCCATCAGCCAGTAAGCTTAAACCCTCCGAAATCAACACAAAAATAGTTCACTGAGCACAGAAGCAAAGTTTTGCCCTGGTCATCCCAGTCATCTGGCCTAAATCCCACAGATAACCTGTGGGATGAGCAAACCTTGGAATCTGAAGGATCTGGAGAGAATCTGTTTGGAGAAATTGTCGCTCAAGAAATAAGATATAATATTGCTGTATCTGGAAAGGAACTTATTTAAATATGCATACATATACATTACATCATCACTGATCTCTGCTCTGTCAGCTCATTGCAGAACATAACATTACACTGCTCCGTCTTTCTGACTGATTGTGTTTCTATGTATTTTTAACATATATACACGGTATATATACAGTGAATATATACGGTATTATTGCAGCAACATGCTTAACAGAGTGGTAAACTGTAGTCCTGGAGGGCCAGTGTCCAGCACAGTTTGGTGATTTTCCTGGTTCATGAAATAAAATTAATTAATACTTTCAAACTAGTAGGGCTAAAGGACATTATATATATATATACTGCTCATATATACTGAATGAAATATTCTCATTGAATTCTTTGTTCTGTACAAAGTTGAATGTGCTGACAACAAAATCACACAAAAATCATCAATGGAAATCAAATTTATTAACCAATGGAGGTCTGGATTTGGAGTCACAGACAAAATTAAAGTGGAAAAACACACGACAGGCTGATCCAACTTTGATGTAATGTCCTTAAAACAAGTCAAAATGAGGCTCAGTATTGTGTGTGGCCTCCACGTGCCTGTATGACCTCCCTACAACGCCTGGACATGCTCCTGATGAGGTGGTGGATGGTCTCCTGAGGGATCTCCTCCCAGACCTGGACTAAAGCATCCGCCAACTCCTGGACAGTCTGTGGTGCATTGGTGGATGGAGTGAGACATGATGTCCCAGATGTGCTCAATCAGATTCAGGTCTGGGGAACGGGCGGGCCAGTCCATAGCTTCAATGCCTTCATCTTGCAGGAACTGCTGACACACTCCAGCCACATGAGGTCTAGCATTGTCCTGCATTAGGAGGAACCCAGGGCCAACCGCACCAGCATATGGTCTCACAAGAGGTCTGAGGATCTCATCTCGGTACCTAATGGCAGTCAGGCTACCTCTGGCGAGCACATGGAGGGCTGTGCGGCCCTCCAAAGAAATGCCACCTCACACCATTACTGACCCACTGCCAAACCGGTCATGCTGAAGGATGCTGCAGGCAGCAGATCGCTCTCCACGGTGTCTCCAGACTCTGTCACGTCTGTCACATGTGCTCAGTGTGAACCTGCTTTCATCTGTGAAGAGCACAAGGCACCAGTGGTGAATTTGCCAAGCCTGGTGTTCTCTGGCAAATGCCAAGCGTCCTGCACGGTGTTGGGCTGTGAGCACAACCCCCATCTGTGGACGTCGGGCCCTCATACCATCCTCATGGAGTCGGTTTCTAACCGTTTGTGCAGACACATGCACATTTGTGGCCTGCTGGAGGTCATTTTGCAGGGCTCTGGCAGTGCTCCTCCTGTTCCTCCTTGCACAAAGGCGAAGGTAGCGGTCCTGCTGCTGGGTTGTTGCCCTCCTACGGCCTCCTCCACGTCTCCTGGTGTACTGGCCTGTCTCCTGGTAGCGCCTCCAGCCTCTGTATACTACGCTGGCAGACACAGCAAACCTTCTTGCCACAGCTCGCATTGATGTGCCATCCTGGATGAGCTGCACTACCTGAGCCACTTGTGTGGGTTGTAGAGTCCGTCTCCAGCTACCACGAGTGTGAAAGCACCACCAACATTCAAAAGTGACCAAAACATCAGCCAGAAAGCAGAAAGGTACTGAGAAGTGGTCTGTGGTCCCACCTGCAGAACCACTCCTTTACTGAGTGTGTCTTGCTAATTGCCAGTAATTTCCACCTGTTGTCTGTTCCATTTGCACAACAGCTGTGAAATTGTTTGTCAATCAGTGTTGCTTCCAACAGTGGACAGTTTGATTTCAGAGAAGTTTGATTTACTTGGAGTTATATTGTGTTGTTTAAGTGTTCCCTTTATTTTTTTGAGCAGTGTATATATATATATATATATATATATATATATATGTATATGTATATATATGTAGACATTTATATATATATATATGGAATTTCAACACATCTCAAAGGCCAAGGTGTTAGTGATGGCTCATGAATGCGTGGTGGAAGTGGCTGGATGTGTGTATGTGAGTGTGTGTTTCCCCCGTCTACAGCAATGAGGGATGCTGAGTGTGAGCTCCACTGAGAGCTAATTACCTCAGCATGCTGTTATGCAGTTTTTAACTACCTCAGTGGTGAGGCATCACACACACCTTAAGAGAATACAGTGGAAGCCTTGTTAAATCATCCTGACTGAGGCTTTAAGTATAGATCGTTTTGGGGGTTTAAAGTCGCCGTAGGCAGACTGTAAATGAATTCACCATTTTGAACTGTCATGTGCCCAAAAGATTCCAAGTTAGTTATGAAGAAGGTGATTTGGTTATTAGTTTTATTTGTTAGTTTGTTAGTCTGTTTGCTTGCTTGTTTTCAAGACGGCTGCTGCTGTTCCTGGCCATGTGACACTTTTTCTCCAGTGCATAACTAAGCATGCACACTTAAGAAACCAAACATGTTATCTGATTGTCTACAGCTGCGTCCCATTTCAGAGGCTGCGTCCTTCAGAGGCATTTGAAGGCCGATTGCGTCACAGTGGCGAGAGAAAGCTGTCCAACTTCAAAAGCTTCTTCTGGGCTCCTTCTGAGTTTCATTCCGTGCCAGTGAGGATTCGAGAACGTGGTGTAATCAACAGAGGAGCGAATGGCGGCTGAAGAGTACACTTTTAAATATAAGTACTGGGTTTAAACTGAGATAAGTAGCTAATGGCATAAATGTATTTACAAACAAAAATCAGTTTCTGACTCTATGTTTAAAGATCTTTAAAAAACTTGACAGGAGCGCTGTTTCGTGATGCAAGGGTAAGAGCAGGAACAGCGGTGCTGTGACGCAAACAGGAAATCCGCCATAGGGCAGACCATCCCATCCCTTTTCACGTCTAATCTTTGTGAAGAGAAAGAACAAAATAAAAGTGCAGGCTAGTAAAAGTTTGAGGTTGTAGTACAGTGTTATCTTGATTTGCCTATGAAAATGTAATTAATCTAGTGAGAATGAAAGGCACTGCAAATGTCGCATAAACTTTAGCCTGATGCTTTCTTCTCCAAAACCATTTCTCCTGACTTTATATTCAACATCTAAAAAGACTTTTTTTTTCAAGTGAAGGATTTGTAGTTGGTTTCATTGCTGAGACAGGAAATGTGTTGTTAAATGCATTAGATCAGATAAAGAGTAGGTTTTAGAGGCAAACAGAGCAGAAGAATTAAAAGTTAAAACATTTATCAAAACATCTGGTATGGCAGTGCGAGGTTTACAAATCAATAATCAAATCATACTGAACTAGAATTTAGCTGGTTTCAGGAAGCAGCTGCTGTACAGTGCAGGCTGGTTTGACAGATGTGAAGCAGGAGGGAAGGGAGAGCAAGAGTGTGTGTGTGTGTGTGTGTGTGTGTGTGTGTGTGTGTGTGTGTGTGTGTGAGAGAGAGAGAGAGAGAGAGAGAGAGAGAGAGAGAGAGAGAGAGAGACCAGGGAAAACAGGGGGAGATGGGGAAAGGGAAAGTCAAAGAGATAGAGAAGAGAAAAAGAGAAAGGAAGGGAGGGAGAGAAGGACAGAAAGGGAGAAAAAGAGGTGGTCAGAGAAATGAAAAAAGGCGGTGAGAAAGAAAGAAATAAAAAGAGTGAGAAAAAAGAGAGAAGGAGAAAAAAAGAGAAGGAGAGAATGAGAGAAAGAAGAGAGGAAGGAATGAAGGAACAGAGAGAGACAGAAAGAAAGAGGATGGAAAGTCAAAGAGAGAAGGGGGAGAAAAAGAGAGATTGGAAGGTGGAGAGAAAAGAGTCAGAGAGACAGTAAGAGAGACAGAAAGTAAAAAAGGACCAGAAAGGTCAAGTGGGGAAAAAAAAGAGAGAGGAAGGAAGGGAAAAAGAGAGAGGAAGGGAGAGAGAAAGTGAGAAAAAGGAGGGAGGAAGAGGGTAAGAAAAAGAAGAAAAGAGAAAGAGATGAAAAAAAGAGAAGAGGAAAAAGAAAGAGCGAGAGAGAGAGAAAGAGAGAGCGAGAGAGAGAGAAAGAGAGAGAGAGAGAGAGAGAGAGAGAGAAAGAGTAGAATCAACTCAAAGTTAATTCTTCATGTGATATTACTGAAATTGCTATTGGATTCAGCTTATTAGGTTGTCTCTTTCGTTCTCTGTCGGACAAACCTCATTGGCTGGCTTCTACACACACACACACACACACACACACACACACACACACACACACACACACAGTTCTCATTACGGTGTAGCTCACCGTTGTTGCTTCTTTTCATCTGACTATTCACACACAGTCTTCTGTAATAGGCAATATTAGAGGATTTTGCATTAAATGATACACTACATGCCTGAAGGTTTCACTCTGAAAGCTCCTGATGACAGTTCGTCCTGCTTTAAGCTCAAATCACTCACAGGATTTGATGCTCCACTGCATGCCGCATATTGGGCGCGGATGTGGAGTATCAGTAAAAAATGAAAATGGGCATTTCTTATTTCACAGGTTCACTCTCATGCCCTTCTCTTTTGCTCTTTCTTTTTCTGTCTATCTCTGCTTTTATTTTTCTTCTCCTCAATCCTCTCCTCCTTTCTGCATCTCTCAGGTGTAGAAAGGAGGAGTGGATGCAGGAGATGAAGCAGCCATATCCAGAGAGGCTTCAACAGAAGTAAAAGCATCATTACTTATTTCCTTCTCGTCTTGTTCTTTTTCACCTTTGTTGGTGATTAACATCGCAATATACACATTAGCACTTATATTACATCAATGTAATTTTTCCAATTATCTGTAGAATCATATGTAGAATATGTTTAAAAATACATGTTAGCACTTTACTTCGTAAAGACATATAAAAAAGGTCATGAAAGAAATGTATGGTCTTTATGGTCAATTAGCTCAATCTCAAGATTCAATTAAAGTAAATTTAATCTAAGAAAGCAGATTTGTTCTTCAATAACCACATCACAGTTATTGGCACACCTCCAAATTCTTGTTGTTCTTTTTTTTAATTCCACCTGAGTGATGAGGACCTCTGGTCACCCAAGGCCTCCTATTTCAAATATGAAGACATAATGTCAAATTCCTTTCATTCTTCAATTTAGAGCCCTGCTCTCCAACACACCTCCTGAAGATCTACTTTCCTATAGGTTTCACCTTCAGCCCAAAATTAACACACTTCATTCAGCCAATCAAGGACTTCGAAAGACAATAATTCGATAGGTCTGATGGGGTTTAGGTATGGAGTTGAAGTCTGCAGGTAAGTAGATCTCCAGGACAGGGGTGATGACCACTGATTTCGAGAATACTCAAGTGAAAAAAGACATATGTGCTGACCGACACATCAGGAAATAAGCATAAAAACAGCTACACAACTAAAAATGCCTATATCCACTGTTAGGTCAATGATTAATAAGTTGAAAACAACTTAAGCCGCACTGAACCTGTGGGGAAGAGGACATGAGTAAATTTTGAGGAGCATGAGTAGAGAGTCAGAGATTCTGGTTGGAGATTTCCCAAAGATGGTAGCACTTTAGGGTCATAAAGTACCCAAAACCACAAAATGCCACCTCCAACAAACAAACAAACTACTTGGAAGGTATGCCAGAGCAAAGTGGGTTTTTTTCATCTAACCACAGATGTAAATGCTTAAGTGCCTGTTTGACAGACGCTAATGCAACTGGGTTCTACGTTCAGATGAAACAAAAAACAAAACCAAATTCTTGATAACAAAGTGGGTTTGGTGTAAAAATTGCAAAAAGAACCTCATCCTCTCTGTTAAGTATGAAGAATCTGTTTTGCAGCTGTTTTTTTCAAAAAAGGGTTTGGGAATCTTGTCAGCATACATGGCATCATAAACTCCATTAAGTAACACAAACACACATCTAAGCCGCTTCTCCTTCTGGGTCATGGGGGCTGCTGAAGCCTATTCATCAGATGGAAGGCAGGACACACCCTGGACAGGTCGCCAGTCCATCGCAGGGCACACAGACAGACATATTCACTCACACCTAGGGACAATTTACCATGTACAATCGGCCTGACTGCATGTCTTTGGACTGTGGGGGAAACCCACAAGGACAGAACATGCAGACTCCACACAGAAAAGACCATGGTCACCTAGCCGGGGAATTGAACCCAGGATCTACTTGTTGTGAGGCAACAGCGCTACCCGCCAAGCCACAGTGCCAGCCCTTCATCAAGCAACAGACTTTAAATGTAAACCTAGCTGCTTCTGCGAAAAACTAAAACTGGGTCATGGTTCCAGCAGGACAATGATCCAAAACACACAGCCAAATTCACACAAAAATGTCTCAATGGCCACAGAATCAAGCTTTCAGCATGGCCATCCCAGTCCCCCAGCCTAGACACCACTGAAACCCTGTGGAGTGAGCTAAAGAGGAGAGGCCAAGGAGAGGATTTTGGGAGTAGACTCATTGTTATGTTGGTAAAAGGAGGTTACACAAAGTAAATGCAGAGGTGCTAATAAATATGAAACATTGTTTTGTTTTAAACTATTTTTTTCTGTTTTTTTTTTCTATGTGAGATTAAGCTAATTAAAAAGCTAACCACAAAGACATTTTCATGACCTGTTCTACCCCATCTTTAGGAACAAGGGTGCCAATCATTTTTGAGCTAACTGCTCATACAAAACACTGTGGTCTACCAACAAGACATTAAATGAAAGAGACAAATTTAGAAGTAAAAAGAAATATGCTTTTAAAAAAAATCTAGAAAAATGAAATGACCACAATGAGTATGATAGCTAGATTATGTGATTAAATAAGGACATGAGAACGTCTTTCTATTTGCAGTTGTCACTGGATATGGATAAGGTAGTTACGGGTTGAAACGAGAAGAGTTTAAACACTTTGTGGGTTGAACCTCTCAATGTACAATGTATTGGACTTCCAAATAGTAAGTAAGTAAAAATACATATATATTTAATGTAAAGAAAGGTCCCTATAAAACTGCAGCAAAACATTTTAATACATCCAGCATGTATAGAAAGTGAAGTTTACTAGGATCTATTCTCCTCCTTTGGATCCTTTTGGCTTAAAATAAAATGACAAAGCTAAGAAGTCAACGGTGTGAGCAGCAATGACTCAGTCCAGGAGCTGAATCAGCACAACACAGTGATATTAAACACAAGCACCAGAGTGGAACTGAGTAAGAAGTAAATTGCTTTCTCCACTTTGCTGCAGTTTTTAAACACTGTGTCCACTCACTGTCCACCATATTAGACACACCTACCTTGTTCTCCCAAAGCTGGTCCTGACCTCCCAGGGGTCCTAAGCAAAATTGGGTCTGCTTCATCCTCTCATCGAACTTGTAATCAAAAAGCAGCACAGAGCGCATAGTGAGCATAGAGGGTCATCCAGCTCTGCGTCCTCCTTGTGGATGCAATATCAGAGACACTAGCTTAGCTGTAGCTGCAGAATGTGTCTTAGTCATCCTCTAGTCCTCCATCAGTAGTCAAAGACGCTGCCCACAGGACACTGCTGGCTGGATATTTTTTGGTTGGTTGTCAGTCCAGCAGTGACTCTGAGGTGTTTAAAATCTCCAGCAGCACTGCTGTGTCTGATCCATTCGTACCAGCGCAACACACACTAACACATCACTGCCACGTCATTGTCGCTGCACATGATACCTGCTCCGTGGTGGTCCTGTGAGGGTCCTGACCATTGAAGAACAGGGTAAAAGGGGACTAACAAATTGTGCAGAGCAACAGATGGACTACAGTCTGTAATTGCAACACTACAAACTACACCCACATAGTAAGTGGAGCTGATAAAATGGACAAAGAGTGTAGATACGCGGAGGTAGTTTTAATGTTACTGTGTATATCTTTCTTTTTCATTTTATTTAAATAAAGCTGTACAATTTCTCTTTCTCTCTTCTTTTCTTCCCACTTCATCTCATCTTCTTTGTTTTTCTGTCTCTCTCACCAAGTCTTTCTCTCTTTCAGTCTGTCTTTCTCTACCCCATCTTTCTCTCTTCCCCTCTTTTTCTCCTTTTTTTCCTTCACTTTATCTCTCCTGCTTGTCTTTCTTCTTTATCTTTCACTCTTTCTTTTAATCTTTTTTAATCCTGTCTCTCTTCCTCTTTCTCTCTTTCTGTTTCTTTCCCCAATTCTCTCTCTCCCTCTGCTGCAGCTTTATCCAGTTTGACAGTACTGATTGATTTCTTATTTCCATGTGCTGTGTTCGGCCACTGTGGCCAGAGTCTCTTACCTGTGAGTAATCTTTTTATTTACCTCCCTTCCTCTCTCCCTCACACACACACACACACACACACACACACATACATACATATCATGTAACTCCTTATTTAAGCAAAGCTTTAATTACAGATTAAGCTTTTACCAACCAACTTGTTGGCTCAGTTACTCAGTCCCATGCAATTATTTTTAAAAATAATAATAATTAAATTAATTCAATCATCAGCCTAGCATTAGCACATTAGCATTAGTCTTTGATGGGAGAATCAAACAGTTGTTAGTATTCATATGTAAGCCAGAGCAGGAGCTTCATCTACTGACCGCTCTGAAAATATCATTAAAGAAAAAATTCCTCTGATGAATGTGCTCTGGCCAGAAGGTCTCACTGGCAGACATTGAAATACAACACCTCATCAAACATGAGTCACACACACACACACACACACACACACACACACATTCATGTGCATGACTATGATAAATGACTGAGACAAATACATGGATTATAGTTATAGTTGTTATACACACACACACACACACACACACACACACATATATATATATATATATATATATATATACAGAGAGAGAGAGAGAGAGAGAGAGGGATACAGTACACACATATGGCTGCACATAACAATTGAATTCTGTGTTAACAGACTTCAAAGATTGGTAGAATAATTCTTTATTGCTTCATTGACTGACAGCTGCTATTTTTTATCATATTGTATTTGTCACTCTTTCATGCCAACACTACTTAACCAAGGTAATCATCATTCAGTCAAATTAGGAGCAGCAGCTTATTTTAAATCACACCATTTAGATTACACAGTGTTCTTTTACACAGGCCATGTGCGTCAGCACTACAACAGCATTTACATAATATTTTTGCCATTTGCCTCTGGAAGCTTGTGTCCTACAATAGTTTACTCTTTCCTTTGTTCATTCAAGCAACTGGTATAAAAAGAATGGCAGAAATATACTATATTCACAAATATAAGTTTTCACTCACCCATTCAAATAATTGAATTCAGATGCTCCAATCACTTCCATGGCCACAGGTGTATAAAGCCGAGCCCCTAGGCCTGCAGACTGCTTCTACAGACATTAGTGAAAGAATGGGTCGCTCTCAGGAGCTCAGTGAATTCCAGCGTGGTATCGTGATCGGACGCCACCTGTGCAGCAAGTCCAGTCGTGAAATTTCCTCACTACTAAATATTCCACAGTCCACTGTCAGTGGGATTATAACAAAGTGGAAGTGATTGGGAACGACAGCAGCTCAGCCACGAAGTGGTCGGCCATGTGAAATGTCAACAAATGCTGAGGCACATAATGCAAAAAGGCCATCAACTGTTTGCAGAGTCAATCACAACAGACCTGGTATGAAGCGCCGCCACTGGACTCTAGAGCAGTGGAGACGTGTTCTCTGAAGTGACCAATCACGCTTCTCCATCTGGTAATCTGATGGACGAGTCTGGGTTTGGCAGTTGCCAGGAGAACGGTACTTGTCTGACTGCATTGTGCCAAGTGTAAAGTTTGGTGGAGGGAGGATCATGGTGTTGGGCTGTTTTTCAGGAGTTGAGCTAAGAGATTTTGGACAATTTCATGCTCCCAACTTTGTGATAACAGTTTGGGACGGCCCCTTCCTGTTCCAACATGAGCACCAGTGTAGAAAGCAAGTTCCATAAAGACATGGATGAGCCAGTTTGGTGTGGAAGAACTTGACTGGCCTGCACAGAGTCCTGACCTCAACCCCATAGAACATCAGTGTCTGACCTCACAAATGGGCTTCAGGAAAAATGGACAAAACGTCCCATAAACACACCCTTAATGCTTGTGGAAAGCCTTCCCAGAAGAGTTTAAGCTGTTATATCTGCAAAGGGTGGGCCGACATCATATTAGACCCTAAGGATTAAGAATGGGATGTCACTCAAGTTCATATGCATGTGAAGGCAGACGAGCTAATACTTTTGGAAATATAGTGTATTTGCTTTGCAGCCATTTGTGTTGCTTTTGAAAAAAAGCTTGTGCTACTGATATTTTATGCATCAATAGACTATCCAAAGCTTAATCAAAGCTAGATTAACTAGAGCTACATTAGTTCAACCTGGGTAGGTGCTGTAATTTAGGAGATGATAAACCACCTTCTATAATGCTCTTGGTAACAGACATCAGTGCCTCTATCTTTTGGTGATTAGGAGACAAAACTAACCTAAAACTGGAGTTTAACTTCACAGAGTTCCTATAACCTCAAGTTTAAAACAGAACTACCATAATCTAAAGCATTGCTGGTGGGACAAATAGAAGGACACTGAAATTAAATATCTGAAGGTACCTCTCAGAGAGTTTCCAGTCCTGTTGGGAGGCATCAGTCAAATTCAATGAGCCCATTTTAATACTCTGGTTTTTAAGCTAGTTTTTGTTAGGATTCACTTAATTCTAATTTTCACACTTAAGTGATTATCCAGGCTATTTAGTTTAGACTTAGTTACCCCTATTAGTCCCACAATGGGGAAATTTCACCTCTGCATTTAACCCATCTGTAAAGCGAAACTCCACATACACACTAGTTACACACACAGTAGGGGGCAGTGAGCAGCCCTATCCACAGTGCCCGGGGAGCAGCTGGGGGTTAGGTGCCTTGATCAAGGGCACGTCAGTCACATACTATCGGTGCTGGGGATCGAACTGGCAACCTTCAGGTTACTAACCTCCAGCCCATGACTGCCCCTATGATGCTTGGATCTAATTTGGGGAAATTACTTAGATGCAGTATTCCAAAGAAACAGGTCAGTCAAATCCTTTAGAAATTAAACAAGCTTACATAGGGCTGAAGTTAGCCTAATGGAAAGATATTAAACAAATAATTCATTTCGGTACAAAACTCTAACTGCAGTGTTTTTAGAGAAAGAAAAAAACATACTTAACTGAAGTTAATGAAATGAACATTTTCCAAGCAATTTTAGAATATTTCTGTCTGTTGATCATGAAATTTTAACAATGTAAAGAGGATCTGGAGCTTTTAACTTATGCAAAAAGTAATAATAAAAAAAAACAACATAAATGGAGATTTAGGGTGCAAAATATTAAAAATTGTAAATATAAGCTGCCCTAACATAAATAATACCCCTCAACCCAGTGGTACCCAAACGCAAAGTGAGTCTGTCTGTCTGTCCGTCTGCCTAGTTATCTATCTATCTATGATTGCACTGAGGCAGTCATATCCCTCCTATAACCCTCAGCCACCCACAGAGTGAAGAGAGGTTCTTATTAAAGCTAATTAACTGTATCCACCATGGCCATTATACACATCATAAAGTACACTCAGCAGTGAGCCTTCCTTCCTACACAGCCTGCACCCAGCGTCCTATCTAACACACCCTTCAGCACTGTGGAATCCCACAGATGCTGTGCTCTTCATTAGTCCTGCTGATTTGTCTGTGCAATTTCAGCCGAGTGTCATGGGAACCATCTGCCACCGTCAGTTCTCCAGACACGAGGGGACCCTTTACAAATGAACTCCAAAATAAAAAGCTAATGCACACACTTCATCAAACAGCATGAATTATTCAGACGGATCTGCTAGCCGATATTTAACATGCCATGTCGCCTTGATATATTATGACTTTCTATCAGAAACTCCAAACTGTTTCAGTAAGTGAGAATATAGGAATTCTGGAATATAGGAATTCTATAAAAACTTGTTTTACATGCATCGCCAAGTCATGCAGCCAAAATGTGTGGAAGCCAATACTACACCAATTAGTATCAGACATGCTGCATACATAGTTCCCTCAAACTGCATCTGAATCTGAAATAGACTTGATGTTTGCGTGATTTCTGACACTGTACAAAATACTAATTTTGATTCAAATGGAAAAAAAGCATGTCCAAGTGCAAAAAAGAGAACTGAAAATTAGTAGTACAACTGTGTTGATAATCTATTTGAGAACAAGTAAAAGTATTAATAAAGAAAATTACGAGGAAGAGTAACTAAGGACACTTTCACATCTACCTTTTTGGTGCAGACCATTAAAACTTTTTCTTTAGTTCATTGCATTTTGACAAATGAATGAAATGAAATTCCAAATGAACCCTGGTTTAGTTCGTAGCTGGTGGGAATGCATTTTTGAAATGGTCCATACCAAACACTTGACAGATGTTCATGTTGATATCATGCCATTATTAGCCACTGCTAATAAAAGCAGATAAAAGAATAGAAAAAAGCTAATGCATCATTGACCTTATTACTTTCAACTGGACTAATTATAAAGAGGCAGAGAACAAGTATAGTGTATTATAATTCTGTTAAATGTGGTACACGTAGACATTTAGTGCCTCTATTTTCATGCAAAGTAGTAGTATTTTGGGTCAAATTGTGGCAGTTGTGAAAATAACAGGGCACTTGTGTCCCTGCTAAATTTATGACCAATTAATGAACCGTTAACTGACCAAATTGAATGAGGAAGATAGCGTCACAAAAACAAAACCAAAACACTTACACCAAATGAAGGTGTAAAAACAACCAAAACGTTGTTTATTGACAAACTGGTTGAGTAGTGTACAAAAAAAAACTGGAGCAAAACTTTTAGGACTGATGGAAATAAAATGTAATATTTAGTCATTTACAGTCACAGTTTTAATACAATAAACATATTTAAGGCCAAGTCAGTTAAAAGTCCGAACCTCTTGAAGACTTTGAATCAATTTGGGAGACTGAGCCTTAAAGCTGGATTCCATGTATACCTTTCTCTAAAATATGTCCCGTTTGACCAGAAGAGATCTGATTTTACTTTCCTTGCAGAAAAATCAGATCAACGCTTACACAATTTCTGATTTATCTTTGTTTACTTTTGTTCTGTTATGATACAACATACAACTGGCACAGAGTTAAAGCATCCTTTAACGTTTCATTCTTTACCCTCTCGCCTGTTAATTAGCACTTGGCAGATGCATCTCCATTTACAAACCTGTACATGAATAACAAAAACACATTCTGTTTACACTTGTGTTAAATATGGTCAGGCCCTTGGGTTCATCAAGGTATTGGCCCTTGGGTTCAAACTGTTAGTCAAAATGGCTGTTCTGATTTTTTCAAAATTGCTCATTGAGGGTTCCTAGTGGCTCGATGGACAAGGGGACAATACCTGATAGATATTTCAAGTTTGAATGTGGTCAAGATCCATCTCTGACCACCTCTGAATGTGGTTGGAGTGATCAGATCATGATGCGTCCTGAGGGTGAAATCCTAACATGATCCGATCACCAAAAATCTGGTGAAACATGCACATGTAAACTGCACCAGCCACAGAGAAGATGATTGGATGATGTTTAATATCCTGAGGGGATCAAATCCCTTTGCCAAACACTGCAGAAAATATGTCCAGGATGTCAAAAGGCCAAAATGGGGTCCTGATGGTTCCGAAGGCAGTGAGAGCTCGTGCAGCGCCCATTTAACGTCCGAATGACATCCAAATTGCAGTTTGCACCAAAAAGAACAAAACAAAGCAGAACATCACAGTGATTTACCAATCTCACTCTGTGGACAAAGTGCATGTAAGTTGTGCTTGTACAAAAATCACAGTCAGTGCTAAAAAAAAAAAAAATTAAAACTGAAAATAGACAATTAATCTGCAAGGTTGTTAATATTTAGAGGCACTTCAAAACACGTGATAGCGGCTTCAGTGACTACTTCCCTTCAAAATCTGAGAGTCGAAAAGTCAAAATTTGATTGTCTTCTATAGTAATTCTGTTACCACTATCCACAAAACTCTGCACAAGAGAACACAATGGCAGCATCTCTGTGTGTGTTGTGGAACTTTGCGAAAGCTAAGAAACGTTTTACGGATGCTAAGGTGATAAAAACGTGCAGGTGAAATGGCAGAAGAAGTTTTAAGACACAATGAAAAAACTAAGAAAACATAGACTTGTTGAGGCAGGTGCCACTATCAGACAACATGGCAGTAGGAAGAGTAGAAACTTTAGCGGAGGACTGCCTGTCTGCTCTGCTCTCTGATTTAAAGAAAGGTGATTTCACGTCTCGTCATTGACACATTTTGTGATAGAAGTGACACAGAACAGCTACAGTATCTGTGTTCATGAGATTTTTTGACAGGCGAGTTTTTCAGGAAGAATTGCTTTGTTTGCTCCCCATTCAAGGACACACAACTGCCAAAATCATTTGTAATGAACTGACCCGGGTCATTCTGCTGAATTTGCAAGGCAAGAATCACACGCACGTTGATGATATGTGTGAGGCAGTTGAAGCTTTGTGCTTCAACAAGGTGGCATTGTTTGAACGAGATCTACAGGGAAGAGAACGGCACTGCCCATAACTGTGGCAACAATGTGCGAGAAACAAAATGCAACAATACTTTGTGACATGTGCACTCATGACAAGACTTCTAAAGAATTTCAAGGAGTGGTTCGAGAGCTTCCAGCTCTCCAGTGAAATCCTCCAGTTTTTTTGTGATGCTGAGGCCAAAAGGTTACGTCTCTGGATGAAGCATCTCTTCAGTTGGAGATCTTGGAAATGTCAATATCAGATTTGCTCAAAGAGCAGCACAAGCATGACAGCATGATTGAGTTCTGGATTAAAATGGTTCCCAATTCAGACAAGCGAGTGTGGCTGCAGTGCTTCTTACAATACTTCCCTCCGCCTGTACAGTATCTGTGAGTCTTCATTTTCATCAATAAACATTACTGAAAACCAGCGCAGGAAGAGACTCTCCAGTGCACAGTATCTTCGCATTGCTACAACAGAGCACCGCCGTCAAAGCTTAGTAATTATGTACATTCACTTAATAATAATAATAAGAAGTAGAAGAATAGGACTACCACAATAAAACTGTATCGTACTGTATGAAATAGTATGAAAATGACTCACTGGCCCTTGCCTCTGATTTAACATGGCCCTAGATGAAAAGAAATTGGGGACTCCTGATCTAAACTATCTAAACAATGAAAAAGTGACACCTGTGAGGTAAATTGTGCATGTGCAGCACTCAAATCTAAAAGCAAGAGGAAGCAGCATCAAGCCTTCCAAAAAACAACAGAATACAAATTTACAATGATAAATCTCCATTGATTACAAAATTTGACTAACGTTACAGTCTTGTCACTGGTTAAGTTATGAATGCGGTTTTACCCCCGGTTGTGTGTGTGTGTCACGATTGGCCCCTCCCAGTCATCCATGTGCTTTTGTTTACCTGTCCATGTGCTTTGTTTGTTTTGATTCTTCCCTGTCCTGCCCCCTTGTTTCTTGACTCCGCCCCTGATTGCAATCTGTTTTCCACATGTTAAATGTAATTATCCCTGTTGTATTTGAGCCCTGTGTTTTCCCTCGTCCCTTGCTGGTCTTTGCTTGATGTGTAGTTCTGTGTTTCTGTTTATTATGTCTGTACCCCAATCTCTCTGTGTTGGCTCAGTGACCCTGGACTGTTCTGACTCTGAATCTGGATTTGCCCTGAATAAATCTTGCTTATCTCTGCATATGCATCTGTATCCTCATAGCTCCCAAGCATTACAGTGTGTAAGCAGTAATGTTTGTAAACTTGTCTATACAGGGCAGCACAGCAGAGCTCATTTTAAATGCACAGTAACAACAATAGCCTAATTAATTATATGTGACAAAGAGATTGGAAATGGTCATGGTAAAAATAAAGTACAAGTGCTTTTAATACATAAATTCAGGCAAATATTATGGAGTTAATTTTGCACCAAAATGTTTGAGAGAAGATCCTGATGTTTGAGAGAGGAATGTTCTGGCTTGAGAGGACAGCGGTGCTCTGAGCGCAGCTAATGAAGTTGAACACTCTTGTCAGCATGAAGTGCGCAGATAAACACCTTCAGATTTGCTCAACAAAACACTCGGGTTTCACTCAGAACTTGAAAATCTGCAGAACAGTGCGTTTTCCTTTCAGAGCTCGTACCTGCAAATCTCTCCGGATTTCACTACGAACTCGAAAACTCAATCTCTTCTTCACCTTCAAACTCATTTTTACTCTTAGCTCCACGGGGCGCTTTCAACTTTCACATCTGCTCGCTGTAAAATGAACATTTGTGTCAAAACTCCAGCTAATCAGAGCCGTCGAGGGGCCGTTGCTGTCAGTGCACCAATCATGGCATCTTTTCTTAAGCAGCTTTATGCCAATTGGTCAAGGTACATTAATGGCTGTGATATTGAGTTGGCTAGTGTGCTTGTAGCCTTGACATTAGCTAGATGGTTTCTAGCTTTCTAGTATCAAATTAATAGAAATCATTTATCTGTAATACTCATATTAATAAATATTAATGTATTAATCTAACTAACATTGGTAGCTAGGCCATTTTTTCTACCAGAGGCTTAACATTAGCTAGCTTCAAATAATTAACTTAAAATTAATCAATTAAGCTGATGTTAGCGAGGTTTCTTTAAATGTAGCTAACAATGTTTAACAGTATTCTGTTGAAAAGTCTTAGTTTTCATTTTTGTAATCCTGTATATTATATAGGATAAACTATATTACTCCCTCTACTCACTAAAGAGTTTTTTGTCCATATGAAACACTACTGTTTTTTGATGATGCCATTGTACAAGATAAATATACAGGATTAAGTTGATTAATGTTAAGCTATTTGTGTTAGCTAATGTTAGCTAATGTTAAGCCTCTGGTAGAAAACAAATGGCCTAGCTACCAATGTTAGTTAGATTAATATGCTATTACTTATGAGTATTATTGATTAATCATTTCTATTAATTTGATACTAAAAAAGCTAGAAACCATCTAGCTAAACTCAAGGCTATAAGCACACTGGCTGACTCAACACCACAGCCACTAATGTACCTTGACCAATTGGCCTAAATCTGCTTAAGAAAAGAAGCCATGATTGGTGCACTGACAGAAACGGCCCCTCGATGGGTCTGATTGGCTGGAGTTCATTTTACAGCGAGAGATGTGAAAGTTGAGAGCGCGCCGTGGAGCTGAGAGCAGAAATGATTTGCACGCATATTCGAGTTTTGAAGGTGAAGAACACGATTGAGCAAGTTTTCCAGTTTTGAGTGGAAGCATTGAGTGAAGAGTTTTGCAGGTATGAGCTCTGAAAGGAAAACGTACTGTTCTGCAGATTTTCAAGTTCTGAATGAAACCCGAGTGTTTTGTTGAGCAAATCTGAAGGTGTTTATCTGCGCACTTCATGCTGACAAGTGTATTCAACTTCATTAGCTGCGCTCAGAGCACCGCTGTCCTCTCAAGCCAGAACATTCCTCTCTCAAACATCAGGATCTTCTCTCAAACATCAGGATCTTCTCTCAAACATCAGGATCTTCTCTCAAACATTTTGGCACAAAATTATAGCCACATTAATCTCACAGGACCAGTGAAAATCCAAAGAAGCCAACATGCCTTGACTGATCAGCTACATTTGGGTCAAGGGGAAAACTGTGTAAATTAGATTTTTTTTGGCAAACTACCACTTTAAGAAATTAACTTTTGGAAGTTCGATTCAAATGTGTCTTTCAGTCCAAAGTTATGAACAATAACTTTTGTCACAGCAGGCCCTTCTTTGTAACCCTTCGAAATCTGTGACAGTAAGCTCTTTCACAGTCACTTTAGTGCAAATTCCTTCTCTCGCCTTCAAACCCATCACCAATAAATGTCAGATTCGCCCCTTTCCCTCTGTATTATGCAGCTCCAGTCACAGTGTTCATAAAAGAAAAATGAGTGTGGAGCTATCACAGAGCTAACGGTGAAAGACCTTTGAAGGCATGAAGAAAGGTAAACTTCTTCTTTTGTCCCTTCTTGAGATGGAGAGCTTAATAAGAAGTCCATTTCTGCTTACTGGGGCTTCTGATGAGAAAAGGAAATTCATCAAATGATTAAGTTGCTTCACTACTTTCCCTGTTGTGGGTCCCTGTGTGTAATTGAGTGTGATGTGAAAGTACAGACTGGTACGTCTAAATCCTTCTACACAGAAAGTGGCTTAACACAATGAGACGTCTTTGGTTGAATTACATCAAACTGCATATAAGCACCATCTGTCTCCCTCGTCATGCTTTCCAGCTTTCTGATCCTGAGAAGTGCGAACAGACGTTCAGGGCTAATTTTCCAGATGCAGAATGAGTGAAGACTAATTCTGCTTCTCCCTCTGAAGACTGTCCACTGAAAGTATTTTTTAGCACTAAGGATAATGACCAGGTGTGACCAAGTCCAAAAACATGTTGCAGATTAAGCACAGATTTGGTAGACGACAACAACTCCAAGACAAAATAGTTATCAAAAAACAGGCAAGCCAAGAGTGGCTCCGTGGTCAGAAACGGATGATACAGAAATGATGAAGGGCTAGAGGATGGCTATCACAAACTGTGCATCAACAGATGGGCTGCAACCTTTAACTCTACATCATCAAGCAGAGCTACAAGGAAAGAGTTTTTAATAAAGTGGACAGTATGTGTATTCAGATAACTGAAAATCATAATGTTGCAAAACTACTATGGCTGGCAATTGTTTCAGACACAAGCCTTATTGTATCCTGAATGCTAGAGCTGTGACTTAATTTAAAAACTGAAAATTTGTAGTATTGGGTAATTTACCACAGCTAGAGCACGAAAAAGATGAAGTAAAGTTTGAAAAAGATCAAAGAAGAAAACACACACAACACTCTTAAATAATTGTTTTTTCAAGGGTTCAGTAGTGAAAGCAATGGATGTATCTAAAACCACAAACACTCAAAGAACCATGTGAATGTATTAATTGTTCTTTGCATGGTCATTTTTTCTCTATAATGAAATATCAGTTGTAAATGTTTTCAAAGAACTCTTTTCAAAAGGGTTCCACTATTGTAGAGAGTCAAACAACCCTGTTTTCAGTACTATGCAGAACTATGCAAACTGCAATGACAAATTACAAATCTTGTATATGAATGGCTTTAAGATCTCCCTATATGGTTTATACACACATAGAGTCAAAGAATGAAGGTTAAGCTAACAATAGCAGGATGTAGAATCAAGGCTACATAAATTTTGATTTTAAACAGCAAGTATTAGACTAAACTTTAGTGCTTCAGTTGCCAAAGGCTACCAAACTCAAAACCATCAGGAGGGGGTGCTATTTTGCATAAAGTACGGACAGAACAGAACCCCTTCTGGGGCATCTGAATATCAGAGCCAGGTGTGTTGGATATCCAGGGTGGCAGATCTCCAGAACCAGGACTGAGCATCCCCTGATGTAGAACCCTTTTTGCTGTAATTGTAAGGCAAAAAGATTAAAACACTGGCTCCAAGAATGAACCAGAAACCTTTCCTACTGCTTCTGTCCTCCAACTCCCTTCCTACTCCTCCTGTCCTACTCCAGAAGAATGTGAAGGAATCAAGGAGAAGAGAGGAGCAGGACGAATGGAGAGAACAAGCATTTGGGAAATGAGAACACTGATTTCTTTCAATGTCATTACGTTGATGTCAACTGTTGATCAAATAAACCTACCACAATGTTGCTTGAAAGCACAGCCTAAGCTATACAGAGCCCACCTATCTATGTTTGGTTTTCTACTCCATTATTTTACATTTTGTTAAGAGTACAAACAGCATTTAAAGTATAGCTGGATTGCTCCATGTTCTTTCTGGGCATGTCTGCAGCTACTATGTCTCTCTAAAATCTGTAAAAGACTACTTTTAAAAATCCAGTCGCACACTTCAGAAGTTTTCACCTGATTTTAACTCTGATTTGTCATTGTTTTAGAAGTGGTGCAGCTTGGTTATCTCACTGTGATAATAGATAATCTGGCAGCAAGCGATGAGTCAATCTTTCGCCATCCCTTGTAGCTCTGGAGTGATCAGAGGCCTTCCAATATTTTCAAAATTTTTATTTTTATGTCTCAAAACATTCATGGAGTCATGTAGTGTGAAACCAGCAATTTAGCTGAATGAGTGATTCAAACAACAGCCAATCACAGAGCTTCGAGTGGGAAAAAACAAAGATATCTAGACGCATGTTGTGTGTGCACCGGAGAAAGAGGAGCTGTTTGATGAATATAAATGTCACTTTCTTTAACATTTTAAATAAGTTGCCAGTTTGCAGTAAAATATTTCTTTAACTCTCACTGTGATGATGATGATGATGATGATGATGATCTTTTCTCATCCATTCACAGTTTCTGCCTTCACTTCTTGAGCAAGCATAAACACACAAACAGGTCCAATCCAGTTTTATTTTGTTTATATCATGTGATAACAGGGGCAACTTGGGATTTTGAGTGCTTTCTCATTACCTACATTTTGCCTTATTGTCTAGTGTATGCACCTTCCCAACAAAAAGACAAAAGATTCTGTAAGACTGACGTTAAGTGTGTTTTTTTAAAAGAGACAGAGACAGACATTGTCATTACATAGTAACTTTCAAACTGAGACTCGAACTGGTTTACAAACATAGCTAAACAAAATGTCATTGTTTATGTTCATGTACATTCAAATGACATCCGCAAAAGTCACTCTCAAGCAGGCTTAAGATCTTGAAGGACTGGAGTAATGTCAATAATATTTCATCTTTCCTTTAAATTCTCTTTTAACGCACTCCCAATTATCAGATTCATCCACTCAGGGAAGGGGTCTGAAGCAAAACAAACTTTACCAAATTTCCTTCTACATTGTTAATAATTGTGTGCAATTATTCATTTCCATCAGAGAGGTCTCCAAATCCCCAAATACTACATAGTGTAACATTAACTTGAAATTAAATTGTTGATTTCATTAGTAAAAGTGAGACAGCTTCTTAACTCCCAACTCAATAGAAAGTGTCACAAGCTAACTGGTATAAAAAGTTATGAATGCTTAAGTTTAAGGGCTGAGGTGAATATAGCAGTCAAAGATCAGGCTAAATGCAAGGTAATTGAAACAGCCTCAGATGCATGTATGTGTTAAATAATGCTAAATGTTTGATTGGCAATCTAAAATCTGATAGGCTAAGTGTTCAAAGCGGCTGTCAAATATATACACACTTATGACTGTGTACATGAACTGAATTCTGTATTAATCTACCAAGTTAGTAAAACCATTGTGCTGTTCAGGGACAAGCTGTTACTTTGCCTGTCAACAATAGACAAGTTTCTTCTTAAAATGATAACCATGGTAAAATAAAAGAATAAAGCATGGCCTGTTACGGATTATGGCTTTAGTACAACAATTTCAGTTGTTGCAGCGGTAAAACTGGTTTCAAACATCCCCATTTCACTGATTCCTCATTTAACACACATGCCTTATTCCGGCTCTCAATTGTTTGCCATTATCCACTGAACTGATGAAAGCAAAATAAACATTTAGAGAGATGAGTTTTACCCACCGAAGCGAATAAAACAACAAAGGAGCAAATTAAATTTGTGATCTGTGGATGGACGGAACGGTTTCATTAGCTTTTCATGAAGCAGACCTGTTATGTTTAGCTTCAAACTATCAGCCCTAGCTCCAGGTTTACATTGCATATAATCAACAAGTAAAATGCACCTCACAGCAGCAAAACAAACACCCACGCTTCATTGTTGCTCGATTGTAATTATCTTCGGGAAGCAGAAAGCTGTCTTACCTAAAGGAAGAGCACAGTTGGTAGTAACAGAGCAGACTAGTCAACTAAAAATTGCATGCTGGAGAGAACCAAAGAAGTAGAGATGGTAGAGACAGCCCATGTTAACTTTTCATGGCCCTCTAAGCCCATTGGTCATTTTCTGACCACAGCACTTCTGTTAACCAGATATCATTTGGATAGTGGAAACTTTAAAACACCTGAAACTTAATAAAAGCCTTTTTCTTCAAAAGAACCAATGGCTGAAATCTGGTTTTTCATCTTTTTTATTCTTGCAAGAAAATCTTTTAAACCTTTTGCCGGTATTGCTTTTTATACTTTGCAAGAACGTTTTTAATCTTTTGATTTAATAACCTTTCTTATATTAGAAAACAGATTAAATAAAAATTAAAAGATTAATTAAAAATTTAATTAGTTGTAACATAATACTACGTCGGCGACCCAGGGTGGAGGCTGGACCCCGACACTTGCCAGTTATTACTATTAGTAACTAAATAGTAATACCCAGTGCTGCTGATACAATTGTATCAAGTGGGGTTTTCTCATGTCAGCGTCACTGTTAGATTAAGATTGATCCTCCTTCCAAATTTATCCAGCCAAGAGTGGCTCTGTCTTAGGAAACTCACTACTGATGAAAGGCTAGTGGGTGCCTGAAACAAATTGTGTAACAGATGGGATACAGGCTCTAACTGTACACCGGCAAGGTAGGATTTTCTAAAACCAAAGTTTGTTATATGATTGTGTTATTATTCAAAGCCATCTGTTTTTTCAGTAAAACCCACCCACCAGGGTTTTTTGCACAGTGGAATCTTTCATAAAGCCCAAATCACGAACTGCTGCAGCCTGCATGATCCAGTTTTGGCTCTGCAAGAACAGAGGCTTTCAAACAACATGAACAACACTAGAACACTGTGAACACTTTTTGGAGGCTCCATTTCTAAGCAACTGTGGCAGCTGGACAGACAGAAATGCTGCAGTACAATTCAGTGGTGGGGGGTAGAATACAAGTTAATTACTTTCATGTAGTCAGTGATCATAAAGAGTGATAAGATGAGGTTTGTCCTCTTGTTTCTCTCTTTTACTGAAAATCAAATTGATAGTGCTTTGACTTCAGTTCAGTTTAATTTTCAGGTTGTATAGTGCTTCAATAGTAGACCTTAACTATATTTTCATGCACACATTGGCTCTTATTCATCAAAGTTGTACAAAAAGAGTGCAGATTTGACTGCTTTAATGATGTATGAACTTTCATTAGACTAGAAACAATCAGAGATATGAGCACAAATGGTGAACCAGGTTCAGTGCGTAAAATCAAGCACCAGTACCTCACTTACATATCATTTACATGAAGTATACCCTAATTTATGAGGATGTTTTGGTAGGGAGCCAGTATTTAGCTTGCAAGCCAATGGTGGTGCTTGTAGGCGGAGTTTGAGGTTGAGCTGTGTGTGCACTGCTCCCCCTACTGACCAAACTTTATGGCGTTACAGTGTTTTTCGGTATGTTCAATTATTATGCTGAAATTTACACTCACTCCTATCAGATATGAGTTTGATCATAAAAATATGCCAAAGATGTAAAAAATGAAAAATAAAACTTTCTGTGAAATTTGCATATGTCTGTTTTTTGTTCAGATTTGGCAGATTTGGCAGATTTGGCATGACACCTTATTTAATCCAAAAAACTGAACTGAAATCGAAAGTTTACAAGACCTGCATAAAAGACTAGTGTGAACTGTTTATATTCCAAAATAGATGATGCATATGATGTGTCCACAAAAGGGTTTCCAGCCATTTAAAATTTATTCCTTTTTTCTCTCTATTTAAATCTCTAACAGTGTCTTTTTCTGACAAAATGTTTGACGTGAGAGACGTCTCTTGCTTTCAGCAAACCTTGCCGCACAATGTTGCAATAGCTTCGGGTGCGAGTCACTGTTTACCACTCACCGTTTACGTCCAGATTGAACAAACCAGCCAATATCAGAATGGACCACATGTTTTCATCACACTAAGCTTTTGTTGTATAAGACCTTAGTCAGACCACAATCGAACTGTGCTGGGTACATTATCGTAGCGCAAGAAAAGTAAGACTTATATCAAACCATTAGCAACACCGAGAGGAACAAAGAATCAAAAATGGGCCACACCTGCACTGTTTATACATACACTATATTTCCAAAAGTATTCGCTCATCTGCCTTCACATGCATATGAAATTGAGTGACATCCCATTTTTAATCTATAGGATTTAATTTGATGTCGGCCCACCCTTTGCAGCTATAACAGCTACAACTCTTCTGCGAAGGCTTTCCACAAGGGTTAGGAGTGTGTTTATGGGAATTTTTGTCCATTGATTCCTGAAGCCCATTTGTGAGGTCAGACACTGATGTTGGATGTGAAGGCCTGGCTCGCAGTCTCCGCTCTAATTCACCCCAAAGGTGTTCTATGGGGTTGAGGTCAGGACTCTGTGCAGGCCAGTCAAGTTCTTCCACACCAAACTGGCTCATCCATGTCTTTATGGACCTGCTTTGTGCACTGGTGCTCAGTCATGTTGGAACAGGAAGGGGCCGTCCCTGAACTGTTCCCACAAAGTTGGGAGATTAGCAACCACCTAAATTTACAAATTAATGTACTCTGAGAAACTGTGACCATAGTGTTGTATGCATAATTGCTGACTGGGAAGTCATCCAGCAATGACCCTGTTTCTCCTCAAAGGAGAAGATTGCAAAAACACTGATCTCAACCAAAACCCACTCCACTAGCTTCCTTGGCATCTTCTTCTTCAAATTGAGGAAAAATGCCTGCAGTCATAACAGTAAATAATTTATTGTTTGTTTTCAGCATCC
>NC_051236.1:30887500-31042500 GCF_015220715.1 Pygocentrus nattereri
TCATAACATGTTCATATGATGTTCATAACATGAACATTTAAATCAACATTCATAAAGCATGCATGTTTTACATTATATTAAGATGGACTACGTCATTTTACTGAGACATTTTTCAAAATAAAAGTTCTCATTTTTGTTTTGGAAAAATTACTATTTTCAGTAAAAAGCCTAATTTCTGGATAGCCAAAATAAAAATGACATAGTTTTATACCTGAGGTTAGTACCTTGACATCACATTATCATACTAAGATTCAGTAGAATGACTGTTCCTAAGCATATTTAAGAGTAATTTACTGTCTATGTAGTAAAGTGACATGCAAAGTAACAAATACTTAAGACAAAACAGAAATTGATAGTATAGGTAAAACATGCCTGAGCATCAAAGCAATTAATGACCAAAGGGATAAAGAGAGGTCTTTTTATTTTGGCTCTGGGAAAAGTGGGAACTTTTATTTTGAAAACTATATCTCTGTATATTAACATTATGTAAAATGTATACTTGTATATAAATGTTGATTTAAACATTCATGAGCATGAGCATCGTTCATAAATGCTACTTATGTCAAATTGTATAATGTAGCCTGGCTTAAATCTTATGAATTGTAAAATTAAACTCAACAGAAAATGTTCAGTTTTGTTTAGCCAGGCTGACTTGGCAACCTAGGTCATTTTTTAGGTCATTTTTTCAGCACTATGTCACTGTGATATACAATGGGCTACTAAGTCAGTTATTATAACATGTTAGATGTTTTCACCCAAGTGTCAAGACACAACCTAAAGTCATAACTCAAATGGTATGAACTTGACATTAAAGTTGGCAACCGCAACCTAAATGACAAATGATGCCTGTTGGAGTAAGTGTTCATAAATGTTTGTGTGTGTCTATGTCAGTTTTTATGAAAGACTTATGTAAGATGTTGTGAAACCTTACAAACAAAACAAGTGTTACCCTTAAATTCATTTAAATGTTACGGCTTGCCTGAATGATTAGCATAATAATCAAGTATTTGGTCTTTATGTTGGTATACATTTCTCTATTTATCATTTCAAAGCTTCACCTTTTTTTCAAGGCACAAAAATTTTAGCCAAAACACAGTTTATCAGCAAAAGCATCTGAAAAGAGCAGTTAGTGTTAAACAATAGAATAAATGGTAAAAATGAATGAATTAAAGTCGGTTTATCATAGCTGGTTCATTGACATCCATGCCATCTCGCCTTAGCTTTCCAAATAGTCACTGAAGCTAAAAGAGTAGAGATTAATGAGAATTCACCGGAAAATAAAAACAAACTGCAAAGATTGAAATGAGAGTCTGGTGCACCATGGAGGCTTGACAAGTTTGATGAATCATTTCAGAAAAATGCAAGTATAGTTCTGCTATTCTGAGTACTGGAAAGTATTTGGAGTACCACTAATTAGGCCACATGCCTAACATCATGGCTGATTTCAGTACAACTGAGCCTCTAATGATTGCAAAAATACTTGGTGGCTCTGGTAAAGGCTGATGCTAAAAGTGTGTGTGGTGAGCTCTGGCACTGGTGGAGGAGGAGAACAGTGGTGCAGCCGGCAGGCAGAGGTGTCTAACGCAGGAGTGAAGCTCCCTCTAGACGGCAATCCTTTAGGCCACAGACTGAAAGATGCGTTCTGCAGGGTGTCTTGCAGTCTGAGCTCGAATTCTAATTCATTACACCCTTAGCATCTAAACATGCGAGATGCACTATACAAGTGTATAGTATAAGTGATTCATAACAGCATTCCATTATAGTAACATGCAGCATGTGTGCACCTGACTATAAATACATTATCGCAGCACACAGGATGTATTTCAACTGCAGTAATGGACATATTAAGATTTATTATGAAACTACAAGTGTTTGTACTTATTCGGAAATACCAATGAATATTCAAAGCCTGGCAAATGCTGTTCAGTCTGTCCCTAAAAATATTTCTTAACTTTACCTTAACTTTACCTAACCCTAATCCTTAAACTTGACTCAGAACCTAAACCTACACCTTGTCCAAACAGCAAGTGACACAAGTGAGTGACAACAACAAAACCAAAGCACTCCCATTCTGATCAGTGGAGTTGTCTACAGTAGCTGCTGAGCACTTTTTTGATGGACTATTTCTATTTTAAATGCATTGCATCACATCTTTTTGTCATTCCACCACAGAACGGAAGAGGAGAAACTCATTCATGAAGAGGAGAAAAGGAAGGACCTCTATAACCCTTCATAACCCTTCATAACCCTATCATTCATGCCTTGTATATGCTTAAACTTTCAGAACCCCCAATTTAAAACACCTTCCTGTTTTCTTCCTGAGCACAATTATTCCAAAGACAGCGAGCCCCCCAAAATGGATATCCTGAAGTGTCAAAGGTCAAGGTCAACATTTGCGTGCACTTGATGATAATGGCTTTGACATAAGAATACAAAAATGTTCTCAGCAATTTCCTCAGTCTGAAATGGACAGATTTTAGAGAAAGGCCTGTGTTTTGCTGCGAGCTTGCTAAGCAAGCACAGTTAATAAGTGAACTAAATTCACCTTCTCAAGCAAAGCTATGACAGAGCATATTACATATTGCATATTACGCAGCAAATGCATGGCATAAAGTGGCTTTAGCAAGCTACACAGCGATTAGCTCTATATCCCCTGACTAACCAACACTTTTCAAACCTGCTGCACTCCTCCCAGGTGAACCACTGACACCGGAGCAAATTACGTAAACTCTGAGGCTCGAATTAGATGAGAAAGCGTTCAGCAAAACCAATTCTAATTCCCTCAGATAGGCTTTATTTTTATGTGATTTTTTTTTCCTAAGGTAGGAGGGGTTAGTGCTATCTCCTGCTGCCTCTATACCTCCGTGCAGGAGTGCAGGGATAATGAGGAGAGTTCCAGGAGCCACACTGACATTCTGCACAGAGGCAGAGAGAGAGAGAGCGAGAGAGAAAGTGAGAGAGAGAGAGAGAGAGAGAGAGAGAGAGAGAGAGAGAGTGAGAGGAGCCTTAAAAACATCAAACGTAAAAAAAAAAAAAAACATACACACACAGGCTTATTCCCACAATGGATTAGAGCTGAGGAAATGTGCATCTAAAAATGGCATAGTGCAAAATCCTCCTGCTCTAGCAAGAGAGAGAGCAAGAGGGTGAAACTTTAACTCATTACGCTTATGCTGGCAGGGCGTCGGGGCAACAGAATGGGGAGGTTAATTATCTTTCTCATCAGGAGCAAAGGCTTTTGTTATAATCACAAAGGAGAGAGAGAGAGTGAGAGTGAGAGTGAGAGTGAGAGTGATAGAGTGATAGAGAGAGAGAGAGAGAGACTCCTTGCAGACATAAAACTTGTGCATTGCTGGATTAAGTTTTCTGTTAATGCTGGTGAATTCGCCCATTCAAACTTGCAGCCCATTGTAGAAGCATTGTCAGGTGTAAAAAAACACATCCACCTCCTGTGGCAAAAGTGACAAAGAAAAGAAAAAATCTCTTCTCTTGGTTCCAACTTTCTGACCGTGTTCAATACACTGGAGATTTAAGGTAACACTGAATGCAAGACAACCTTCAAAATAAGATCTCAACCTATCCCAGAAACCTGAATTGTCCTCACTTTTTTGAAATAAGAATTTTGATGTAGTATAAAATGGTTGAAGTTTCAAAATGGATGTTCACTATCCAGTTCTTACAGTGCATTTATGGACGCTAAGCTGCAAAAACTGATTCATTATTTTGTGATGTCGTGGAAACTAACACACCTAGAGTGGAGTCGAAAGGTCTACCACATCATTATTCTTTTTCACTTAAACCTGGAAATAAACAACAGAAAGCTTCATGATCTTGAAACTTTTAAAGCAAAGAAAAGCTATGACAATTAAATGAATAGGAAAAAAAAACTATTCTGCAGGTCACTATTCAAACTGAAACAAATTTGTGAAATTGATTGATCTTATTTCTTCCATTACATCTGCTAATCAGAGGAACACAAACCTATAGTGCCCATGCCAGCTTAAACACAAGCTGTCTTTAAAACAAAAAGGGGGACAAAGATTCTACTTTTCAATCCAACTGTTATGCTAATAGCCTCATTTGTTTAACAAAAAACCTGAATGAAAGCAAAATAGAAGCATTTTCTCCAGAGGTCCCAAATCTCTGGACTTCTCTGTACATTTGCCTATTCAGCCCACAGCAGTTTAGCCCCACCCATTCATGTTTCAGCCTGGACTGCTTCATGTATGAGACACAACACAGGGATCCAACCACAACAGAGGCTATTTACATAGATCTGTCTAAAATGTCCAAAAAGGATAAATAATCCAGTAAAGCGAACATTCTTACAAAATAATCGTTGAGTACAGCAGTTGTTCTTTGTGACTATAGCTGTGTGTTAGATATGATTGTCATGACATCAGCCAAATATCAGTCAAATATCAGTCAAAAAATTGCTCCTGGTTAAAAATGAAAACTGCCAAAGCTAACAGTGTGCACGGAATAATGGGATGAGATTAATCCGTGGCATAGCATAGTTTTGTCAAGAGGGAAGACAGCGCTGTTATGAATCACTCTAAACCAGTGGTCAAAAACCCTGCATCTGGTGACCTACCTTCCTGTGGAATTTAGCTCCAACCCTGACACCACCCAATTAATCTAATTACTACCTTCAGGAGTCTTTCATTAGCTGAATGAGAAACGTTAGATTTGATTTTAGCACAGTGGCCCAGTATTATACAGGACTCTGCTGCCTTGCCCTGCTCATGGTGTGTCACTGATGCTAAGTTCCAGCTTTCGAAAGTAACCTACCTAATGAAGTTCCTCATGTTAATTGTTAATGATGTTAATGAGTTGTTAATCTTAATTGTTTCAATGACCATTATTTTTGCAAACTCTTCTTGCACACAGAGGACACATGAGCACCAATATCTCTTTGTGGAGCAAGGACAGCGTCTGAGCCCCAAGCGCTGGCAAGAGCCAAATGAGGACAGTGTCTGAGCTTAAAGCACCAATGAGAACCACAGGAAGCGCACAGTGCCTAAGACCCAAGCAGCCAAGAGAGGCAGCATGAGGGCAGTTATCTAAACACCGATGAGAGGCGCAAGAGACACCATGAGAATGGCCTCTGAGCCCCAAGTATCAACGAGAGCCGCAGGAAATAGCTTGAGGTGCCCGAGTGCCAATGAGATGCAGCCTTAGGATGGCATCCAAGCACTGATGAGAGCTGCCAGAGATGGCGTGAGGACAGTCCCCAAGACTTGGGCACCAATAAGAGCTGAAGGAAGCAGCATAAGGATGGTATCTGAGAACTGAGTACTAACATTAGCCACAGGACATGCCACAAGGAGCTCACCTCCTTCTGACCCCAACTTCTTCTGCAGCAGGGCCACTGAACTACACCTGCTATTTGACCCTGGTTGCTGGAGATCGGGGTTCAACGAGCCCTCTCTTTCCGTCCCAGGTCAGGTGCCTTTAAAAGCAGCAGAGAGGGAAAACAGAGAGGGAGACACATAGTCAGCAGGACAAAGAACAGATTGCTAGAAACTTACTGTTCAATAAAGGACCAAAAAGTCTAAGTGGAGAAAGGCCCCGGAAAAGTAGTGGGTTCTTGGTTTATTTGTATTAGTTGAGCATATGTGAGTTAAAAATAAAATGGTAGCTGAGACTGTACCTTTGCCTCCTGCATCCCTCCTCTTCCTTGGGTGGTGCTTCAGTGGTTGTTACTCCTTTTTTGCTTGTGGTAAAAAGTATGCCAGTGCCCCAGCACCCATAATGGACAAAATGCCCCTGTATTCAACACATATTGGAAAAACAGAGACTGAATTAGCATAGTTAGTTAGCAGCTTAGCGCCTACACGGTTGCTAATCAACGAGCTGATGCTGAGAGAGAAACACTAGGGAACACTAATTAGCACCTACAAGTGTATAGGCTATGGGCTATCGCTGGTTAGGAACTACATTCTTTTTTGTGTTTACATCTAAAATATTTTTGTAAACACAGGAAAACATATGGGCAATAAAGATTTGCACACATTTTCCAAAAAAGGTCAAGTTTAAATTATAGTATATACAGGCAAAATACCAGAACAACATTACAGATAGCTCCAATTAGAGCTCATCTATGACACATCCAGAGAAAGCAGGGCAAAATAAACCCATAAAGATATTAAGAATTAGAAATATTAAAAGAGTATTATAGATTGATTGCATAGGAACAAAGGAAGTATTGAAAACAAAAAAAATCCAGTACTTTACATTATCTAGTAAAGAAAAAACTCACATATACTCTAATTTACCTGGTGTGCATTATGTGGCCATGCTCTCATCCACCTCACACCTAATGTCGCCGCCATGTACAATTAAGCACTTGCTTATTATGCTCTGGGCCCATAATAGCCCCTCCATTGAGACCTCTTTTATAAATGACCAATGCCTGGATAGGACAGCTCAGATGGGAATCAACTCTAATGTCAATCACTAAAAATTAAGCATGTAATAGTGAGTTTTCAATGATAGCAAGACCCACCAACTAGTAATATCAGACACAGTTATACTACTGGTGAGTGAGCAAAACTGGCAATGCCATGTAAAAACTTCTGTAAGGCATAAAAACATTTCAACTTGATATTGTGCTTTGTCATTGTCACATAGAGCTGTTACAATTTATTTGTTTGTCTACAGCATCTTCAAGGAAGATAAGAAAAAAGTCATCCTCATATAGAGAATCATTTTCTGCCCCATTTTGTAGTCAGCAGCATATACTTGTATTAGGAACTCTGGGCCTAAGCAGTTCTTCTGTGCACATTTCCCTCCTCAATGTCACTGTATCCTTTACGAATTATGTAGTAAGTAGACAAAATATGCTTATTGCTACATCAATGCCGAGTAAGCAAATTCTACTAATACTGTTCTTCAACTCTTTTCTAGATCAACGCTAGCCAGTAAAGTAGTCTACTACTGCCAACTCGATTAAATCACCACCTCTGACAAAACTTGCTGGTCTGCATGGGACATTTTGTTGAGTTCAACAGGTAGCAGCATTAGCTTGCCAGTAGCAATACTCATATTTTGACTTGACCTCATAATTCAAAGGATCCAATGACATTCAGAAGAAAAACGTATGTAGGACAAAACATATTGCCTTTATAAAATTTATCTAATTTACTATATCACATTGATTTTCCTGATCAAAAACGGCTTAGACCAAAGTTTGCTGGGGTATGTCACCAACTACAAAATGAGGTCATCATACATTCACAGCTGTACTGTTGTTTTCACATACATTGCACTGTTGTTTGCAGACGCACATTTTAGTGTTTTAATCACTAATATACTATAACAGAACAGCACCGTGCCTTGAACTGGCTAACTGCTTCAAATGAACAGGGAGAAATACCAGACAACCAAAAAGTGTGCATTAAAAAGGTGCATAAGACATGCAGTTCAGAATGAGATTTCCCCATAACACTGGATCTTACGGCTTTTTGTTTTACCAGTTAAGAATCTATTTTTTATTATACATGGGTTTCGCCAAACTAAACAGGCCATTTCTGATGCATGAGTACTTGACAAACTTATGTCACAAGCCAGTGGTTTTGCTCAGCATGACTAAGCTCTTTGGAGTAGTGGGCGCATTTGCAAATGATAAACATACCATGTGTGTTGTTTTTATTACTGTTTCGCCGCATGCACCCAAATAGAATCAGAAGTAAAACTACGTGCATTCCAGGGCACAAGCTGACACAGCATGCCACAAAGTTTTTACCTAACTTTTCCACATCTCTACAGATCTTTACAGATTTTATATGCCAATAAGGGGCCACTCAACTATCTTATGTGGCCAAAAGTATTTGGACACCCCTGTCTGTTTATTGAGTTCAGGTGTTTCAGCCAAACACATTGCTAACAGGTGAAGAAAAATCAAGTGCATAGCCATGCAATATCCATAGACAAATTCAAGCAATGGAATGGGTTGTACTGAAGAGTTCACTGACTTTAAACTTGGCACTGTCAAAGGATGCCATGTCTGCCACAAGTCAGTGTGTACAATTTCTGCGCTGCTAGATCTGAGCTGGTCAAGTGTAAGTGCTATTGGTGTGAATTAGTTGTGTCTATGAGCAGCAACAGCTCAGCCACGAAGTGATAGACCATGTAAACTGACAGAACAGGGATGCTGAGTGCTGAAGCACATGGCACCTAAATATCACTTATCTTCTTTTGCCTCTTTTTGCATCACTACAGAGTTCCAAACTGCCTCTGGAAGCAGCGTTAGCACAAGACCTGCATTGGGAGTTTCATGAAATGGGTTTCCATGGCAAAGGAGCTGCACATAAGCCTAAAATTGCTGTCTGAAATGCCAAGCATTTGCTGGAGTGCTGTTAAGCATGGGTCACTGGACTCTGGAGCAGTGGAAATAGTCTGGAGCAATGAGTCAAGCTTCACTACCTAGCAGTCTGACAAATCTGGGATCGTAGAATGCCGGAGGAACGCTAACTATCGGAGTGTATAGTGCCAACAGTAAAGTTTGGTGAAGGAGGGATGATGGTCTGGGGCTGTTTGTGGTGTGGGCTAGATCCTTTAGTTCCAGTGAAGGGCAATGTTAACATATTTTAGACAATTGCATGCTTAGAAATTTGTGGCAACAGTTTGGAGAAGGCCAGTGTCTTTTCCAGCATGACTTTGCCCTGTGCTAAAAGCGAGCTCTATAACGACATGGTTTGATGAGTTTGGTGTGGAGAAACTCCAGCGGCCTGAACAGACCCCTGATCTCAGCCAAACTGAACACATTTAACGTGCATTGCAAGCCAGGCAATCTCGTCCAATGTCAGTGTGTGACCTCTCACATGCTCTTTTGGCTAAATGGACACAATTTTCACAGACACACTCAAAAATCTTGTAGAAAGCCTTCCCAGAATAGTGGAGACTGCGGCAATACCTTATAATTGAATATAGTTTTGCAATGAGATTTCCAAAAATCAGTCAGGAGTCCACATACTTCTGGCCAAATAGTGTAGATCCCAGACCTAATGTGGGAGGTGGAGGCTCTTTCAGGCATGAATTAAGCCTTCTGAGCTATAGTGTCTGGTTATTTTGATGGAAATGGGCTTTTTGCTAGTGTTGTGCTTGTCCAACCTTGAAAAAGCAGCAAGAAAAGTCATATTTCTGGGTGGAGCATGGACTGGTGTCAATTAGCTGATGAAATATATATATAAGTATATTAAACCAAGGAACATGCAAAGCATATGTACGGCCTTCCAGGTGTGATATGGCCAGGCTATCGCAACAGAGAGAATGATGACAAAGGACAAACATGATTTCTTCTTCTTAATAATTTGTCTAGTGAAGTCTAAACTTTAGAAATTGAGATGCAGGATGACTATTGACTTCTTTTTTTTCCTTGCATGTTGTATTGTGATGAAAACTCAAAAAAAGTATTTAAAAAAAGCAACAATTATTATTAATTCTCAGTCCATTTGTTTATGGTAAGTTAGAAAGCAATTGGTTAGAAAACTAGTATATAGGCACTAGGGAGCAAGCTATGCTCCTGAGTAGTCCCCATCCCCTCTCTTTTTCTTAAAGCTCACTAGCTCTTCTGGTGCAGTGTTGAACACATGCTAGAAAGCTGCATGGCTAACTATTTCTCTTGTTTTGCCGGTGGGTATAACAACGTATACTGTAAAACGTAGAGCTAAACGTGCCTATAAAGTTTTAAAACCATTATTAGTCATTTTGACCTCATTTGTTTAGCAAAGTCCTCATGTAATAATGTGGTGGTTAGCTTACCAGGAATGGGTGGCTTAACATAAATACTGATATAAGTCTCTCTCTGTGTGTGTGTGTGTGTGTGTGTGTGTGTGTGTGTGTGTGTATTTGGTTTCTTTAAAAATGTTTTTGATGAACTTTTGTACTGGTGAAACTGTGATAGAAATGGTGAAAAAAACAAGCTTGACTGTTTATTGAATGTGAAACCTCCTCTTTCAAAGCTCAGGTTGGTTTTCCAGTGCGATGCTGAAAACATGCAAGAAAGCTGCACGGCTGACTGTTTGACTTGGTTTGCAGCTTTACAGGAAATAAAAGAGAATATGAAGTTTATTCATGTGGAAGCCCTTCTTTTTCCCATGTATGCAACACAGGATCTAGAAGAGGGACATGGCTGCAGCAGAGCTACAAACAATGAACAGACATAAGCAAAAGAAAAAAAGACATACAGCAAAAAAGGGCCTGCTGGGCTTCTTTATAGAGTCGTGGATTTATTTTTGCTCCAGCTTCTTGCCTGTGCAGTTGTTTTGTTTCTTGTGTAGGTTTATTTAGCATAAAGCTTCACTCTAAGCCTTGATCTCTTGGCTGTTTTAAAAATCTTCCATTTGGGCAGAGGGAGGTGTGCTCATTTGCATGAATTTAATTATCTTAGCTGATTCTGTAGCCCATTGCTGAAATGCAGATTGAAAAATGTTTTGACAATTGACAGTTGACAACATAAGGTTTAAAAGGAGTGCTAGAACATTGATATTAAACAGAGTACAAGATTTTGTTTCATGCAGAAGTTCCTTCAGTCCCTAAAAGGGGAAAAATATTTTTAAAAAAAAACATAATGCAGTACAAAATAATACAATTTGCTTTCTTCTCAGAAGCCATTTTCTCCACAGACCAGACTGTTCCCTAATTCACAGGCCAATTTGAATTTGAAAAAACATATTTTCATTAATTATCAAAAAGGAATGTCATTATGAAAATGCATTAGGATGTGTATCATGTTTTCTTCCAGGAACTAATTAGAGGAAGCTCCACCATGTGCTATGGTAAAGGACACACAGTCGTTAGGTTATTGATATTCTGCTCTGGGCTCTTGAACTCCTCACCCTGCTCCTTCACAGAGACACTGAGGCATAAACGGAGGAGATGGAGCAGTCTGATATGATTAGGCCTCCATTCTGAGGCCTCCTTCAAAACATTAATCCAATTAAATCCTCGCTTAAACCAATCGTTTAGTGGCGAACACAAGAAAACGCACATTACTGCAGCTTTGGGCAGTGCTAACAGACCTCTCTCATGAGCTGCTCTTTGGTTTCTGCTCCCGACCAACATAATAATTAGTTTGGCAATAGAAAAGAGCAAAGACAAAGAGCAAGGCCCATACACGATGCCATTTCTGCTTTAATTTCACATTAGTGCATGGAAATGGCCAAGAAATTGTCAGGCTAAGATACAGAGTCCCTCACAGGCCAGAGAGAGACAGAAAAAGAAATAAACAGAAAAGTAAAGACAGAGACAGACACCAAGACTGAGCAAAAGAGAGAGACTGAAAAAAATGAAAGAAAGAGAGAGATAATCATGCTATATGAAAGACAGATATGCGGTTTCCAATTCCTCCCATTCCACACGTTAATCCATTTTACTGTGACCAACACTGCGCAACTGCTCTGTGGCAAGATTTTAATATAAAGATAAAAGAGAACAAAATCTCAGAAACACTGCCAACAATTGTACTGCATGATGCAATTAAGCTGGTAACATTACAGCATGCTCTGTGGCATGTTCAGAGCATGGGGTCAACCCTACCTACCAGAGGAGGGCAACATGAGGTTGACCTCGATTTCAGATAAAGATGGCAAGAGAAAAGGAGTGCATGTGTGTCATACAGGCCTGAATACTTGAGCCCTGCACTGAGGGGTCCAGTAGACCAGAATAATTCTGCCATATGAAACGAGTCTGGTGTGGATCTGTTCCAAATACATTCTACATCTTTTGGCCACCACAGTCTGCCCATACAAAAATATACGTGTTGCTTACCAAAAGATTTGTGTGAATAAATAAGAATATATGGTTATGTAAGAATACAGCTGTTTTCAAAATACTAGGCACCCTGATCAAAGTTTTTTTTTTGTACACAACAAGAGGAATTACAGAGTAACACATTTATGGTCATTTTGATAACTGCTTATTTGTGAAATGTAACAGTGGGGGAAAATAAAACATCTTTTATGTTTTATTTTTTACAATTCAAGCAAAGACATTCTGCACTTATTTGTGGAAAATGTCATATTGAAGTTTCTTGCAGAGGATGCCACCTTATTTTTTTTTTTTTTACAAAATAAAACAAAAAAAAAACAAAAGCAACAAAACATAATTTTGCTAGGGGTGTTCAAACTTTTGCACATGGCTACCACTTCTAATACTTTTCTTGATATTGTGCACTAGTGGTTAATTAAACTTAAAAACCTTGCTGTCTTATAATTTGGCAATATTATTATTTGATCTTTTCTGGCTTGACTCATGTTGAACTTAAATGAACTGAGTACTGAGGGAGAGACAGAAGGTGAGCATTAGCGAGAATGAGAGAGAGAGAGTTTGTGAATGTTTAGTCTGTTAAGAAGTCTAAAATATGGATTAAAACCCCCAAACCTGAGGCTAATACTGCGACTCCTCAACTCTCAACAGCTCCATCATTTATGCGACAGCCTGAATTCGCTGTACCACAACATTTCCGCTCTCTCCCACAAATGATCAAAAATAACCCAAACTTAATGGCAGCATTTAAGTCATTTGGCAGGGAGATGCACTCCTTTAATCGCAGAATAAAATTACCATAGATTAGTGAGCCTGCAAGGCTGCTTCATGCTGTAAAGGAGTGTATGCATTACAAATACAGCGCATGCTGGGAAACACATGTACACATCAGCCTCGTAATCAAATACACAATTCAGTCTTAGTCTGAATTTACCATTTGTCTGCCTTCAGTGTGTATTGGAAACACTGTGTGGAATATGACTTTGATAAGAAACCCTCATAAATATATTTTTAGGGGTTCAAGTTAGGGAATTTAAGGTAGATAAAATCATATGTCATACAGACATAAAACTACTGTATGTAGTATGCCCATCCTACAGAGGCAAGCAAGATAAGCCAGCAAGTCTGGCTTTATACACTGAAACTTGCGTGCAACTTTGTTTGCCTGAAACCATCATGGAACTACATTGCACTCAAATTGCATAATGTAAAGCATCCTGCAATTCACTTGAAACTCAGTCGCAACAGTTGCAAGTATCTCAACTTTGTGGAACAAGTTTCATGAAACAGCCTACCAAACGGCAATGTGACCCAATCACATTTAATACACAAGGAAATAAAACAGTTTATTGAACAACTGAAAAATGAGACATGTTTTCTGAGCCATGACAACAAATGTGAATTTCTCAAAGCTAAAGCTTCTGAAACCAGCTGCATTATCCAGCTAATTTTAACAGTTGTTTAAATTGATACTTGTACCACCTCTTATTTTTATTTATTAGCCTGATGTTATCATGATCTATGTAGGTAAAGAGCTCATTTGGGATCCAAACAATGAAAATGATTAGAGTATGGGAGATGCACTCCTTGAACTCCTCATGCTTCTAGGACAGGATAAACGAGGCATCAAGTAGGCTATATCCATCCATCCATCCATCATTGTTGCCCGCTAGTCCAAACAGGTAGCAGTTGGGAGAGCAGAGAATCCCAGATGAGCCTGTCCCCCGCAACTTCCTCCAGCTCATTCCCGGGGACCCCAAGCCGCTCCCAGGCCAACTTGGAGACATAATCCCTCCAGCGGGTCCTAGGGCGACCTAGGGCGTCTTGTCCCGGTAGGCCGTGCCTTGAACACCCCCACCGGGAGGCGTCCAGGGGGCATCCGGTTCAGATGCCCAAACCACCTCAGCTGGCTCCTCTCAATGCGGAGGAGTAGCGGCTCTACTCTGAGCTCCTTCCGGATGACCGAGCTCCTCGCTCTATCGCAGAGCGTGTGGCCCGCAACCCGACGAAGAAAGCTAATTTCCGCCGCTTGTATTCGCGATCTCGTTCTTTCGGTCATTACCCACAGCTCATGACCATAGGTGAGGGTTGGGATGTAGATCGACTGGTAAACAGAGAGCTTCGCCTTTTGGCTCAACTCCCTCTTCACCACTACAGTCTGGTACAGTGACCGCATTACTGCTGCCGCCTGTCCCAGCCTACGGCCGATCTCACGATCCCTCTTCCCGTCACTTGTGAACCTCGAGACCCCAAGATACTTAAACTCCTCCACCTGGGGCGGATCCTTTCCCCTTACCTGGAGTGGGCATGCCATCCTTTTCCGGGCCAAGACCATGGACTCAGACTTGGAGGTGCTGATCCGCATACCAACCGCTTCACACTCAGCTGCAAACTGCTCCAGCGAGCGTTGGAGGCATCCATGTGATTCCACCAAAAGAACAACATCATCTGCAAATAGCAGAGACGCCACCCTCCGACCTCCACACATAATGCCCTCCTGACCCCGGCTACGCCCGGACACTCTGTCCATGAATATCATGAACAAGAGTGGAGACAGAGCACAACCCTGGCGAAGTCCAACGCTAACCCTGAAAGAGTCTGACTTAATGCTGCGTATACGGACACAGCTCTCACTCCGAGAGTACAGAGATTGGATGGCCCGGAGTAGTAGCCCCGGCACCCCATACTCCTGGAGGACCTCCCACAAGATATCTCGAGGAACACGGTCATAAGCCTTCTCCAAGTCTACAAAACACATGTAGACTGGGTTGGTAAACTCCCATGCCCCCTCAACAATCTGTGAGAGGGTGAAAAGCTGATCCATTGTTCCACGGCCGGGACGGAATCCACATTGTTCCTCCTCAATCTGAGGTTCAACTATCGGTCGGAGTCTCCTTTCCAGCACCTTTGCATAGACTTTCCCAGGGAAGCTGAACAGTGTGATACCCTGATAATTGGCACACACCCTCCGGTCCCACTTTTTAAAAAAAGGGACCACCACCCCTGTCTGCCAGTCCAAGGGTACTGTTCCCGAGGTCCATGCAATATTGCAAAGGCATGTTAGCCATGACAGCCCCACAATATCCAGAGCTTTAAGCATTTCTGGACGAATCTCATCCACCCCCGGTGCCTTACCACTGAGGAGCTTACCAACTACCTCAGTGACCTCCACCAGGGAAATGGAACTTGACACCCCAGAAGCCTTTGGCCCTGACTCCCGTGAGGGAGGCACGTCTCCCGGATTAAGAAGTTCCTCAAAGTGCTCCTTCCACCGACCGACAATATCCTCATTCGAAGTCAGAGTTTCTCCACCTTTGCCGAATACAGCTTGGGCGCAGCCACCCCGACCCCTCCTGAGTCGCCGGACAGTTGTCCAGAACCTCTTTGAGGCCGAACGAAAGTCTTTTTCCAAGGCCTCACCAAACTCCTCCCATGCCCTGGATTTTGCTTCTGCCACCGTTGCAGCTGCCACCTTTTTTGCCTGTCGGTACCTATCTGCTGAATCAGGAGTCCTTTGGGCCAACCAGTCCCTAAAGGCCTCTTTCTTCAGCTTGACAGCCTCCCTCACCACCGGTGTCCACCAGGAGGTTCTTGGGTTATCGCCCCGACAGGCACCCACAAGCTTTTGGCCACAGCTACGCCTGGCCGCTTCCACAATGGAGGTTTTGAACAGGGTCCATTCAGACTCCATGTCCCCTACCTCCTCCGGGACGTGAGAAAAGCTCTCCCGGAGGTGGGAGTTGAAATCATTCCGAACAGGGGCCTCTGAAAGTCGTTCTCAGCACACCCTCACTATTCGCTTGGGCCTACCGGGTCTGACCATCAGTCTTCCCTGCCATCTGATCCAACACACCACCAGATGGTGATCAGTTGACAGCTCAGCACCTCTCTTCAGACTAGTGTCCAGAACATATGGTCCCAAGTCAGATGAAACGACAACAAAGTCGATCATTGACCTTTGACCCAAGGAGCTCTGGTACCATGTACACTTATGAACATCCTTGTGTTCGAGCTTGGTGTTCGTTATGGACAATCCATGCCTGGCACAGAAGTCCAATAACAACTCACCATTCGGGTTTAGATCGGGCAGGCTGTTCTTCCCAATCACGCCTCTCCAGGTCTCCCAGTCATTGCCAACGTGAGCATTTGAAGTCTCCCAGTAGGACTATGGAGTCTGTAGGCGGGACCCTTTCCAGATCCCCGCCCATTCGCTCCAGGAAGGCCGAATACTCTGACCTGTTGTTTGGTGCATACGCACAGACAACAGTCAAAGTTTTCCTCTCTGCAATTTTAATTCGCATTGAGGCGACTCTCTCGTCCACCGGGACAAACTCCAACTGCCTGGTCACCAGCCGGGGACTTGTGAGTATCCCCACACCCGCCCGGCGCCTCTCACCCTGTGCAACCCCTGAGTAGGAGAGAGACCAACCCCTATCCAGGAGTTTGGTTCCAGAGCCGACACTGTGGGTGGAGGTGAGCCCAACTATATCTAGTTGGTACCTCTCAACCTCCTGCACAAGTTCCAGCTCCTTCCCCCCCAGTGAGGTTACATTCCTTGTACCAAGAGCTAGTTTCTGCTGCAGGGGCTTAGGCCAACTAGGGCCTCCCCGCCATTTCCCACTGCCAATATGGCACTGCACCGCTCCCCCATGCTGGACCTTGCGGGATGGTGGGCCCACATGGCCTCCCCACTTTGCCTCTTCGGGCTGAGCCCGGCCGGATTACGTGGGCTGCCCAGCCACCAGGCGCTCGCCGTGGAACACTACCCCCAGGCCTGGCTCCAGGGGTAGGTCCCGGTGACCCTTTCCCAGGCAGGGTACATGATTTTTTATGTACCATATTCATGGAGAATAAACTTTGGATGTAGGATGAAGTAGGCTATAGTGGTAATGTTATTTAAACATTAAAAGGCTAAAATACATACAACAGATAAAAAAGCATACATAAAAATGCTTCAAATAGGCAAATTATGTCTATACAATATGTTGCAGGCAACTTACAACACAATACTAGTTGCATGTAAGTTACTCTGTGTAAAACCTAATGGGGATGAAGCAGTTCAAAAACCAAGTTGCAGACAACACTCCGCCAGTTCAACACTCAACTCCACCTTTCATGCCATTTTATAACAATTTAAGCAAGAAATATGTCTTTTTACTAACAAGGTTCCTGGTTGAATGTCATTTGGTCCCACTTGTGCTTAAGCCCTGTTATTGCCACTTGCAGCTAAATTTTTTCAGTTTTCATTTTTCTTTAAACTATTTGATAATGCTAGCTGTCCTTTATATTGTGTGAATACTTCATAATGAATGGATCAATAAAAATGGTCCAAAATCATTTGCAATTACATGAATATGCATAAAGAACCAAAAGATAGCTTTAGTCAAAATACTAATTTACTCTTGTCTGTTGTAATGAGCGTCCAAGTACAGTACATGTCCTAATCACCACCCTGGGTACAAATCCTTCATTCAGGGGAAAAGGCATCTACATAACTCAGGTCTGATTTGACCTTTTTTTTCTTTGCACTAGTTCTGTTCTTATTGTGGCTTGTACAGACAGCCCTCTATTCCCATTCTAATGAGAAAGCCTGGCCAGGCCGAGTTCCAACAGGACGCCCCTGGATCCAATTCGATTCCACCCAGTTGGTTATTAGTCTCCAGCAGCACCAGATGTGCATTCCTGTAAGGCACAGCAGCCACATCTGCATCTTGCGTGTGGAGCGCAGGATGAACAATTCCATCAGGTACGAAAATGAATAAAAAATTAACACAATCTACAACACCTGCTGACATTTAATGCATTTATCCATGAGTATTTCCGTTTTTCTATTTTCAGTCCTTTGGAAGTGCATATTGTCAGTTTGCTGTGTGTTCAGCTTATACAACAGTATTATTTAATTACATACTAATTACATTTTGATTCGATGTACACTCTGTATCAGTCATTTCTGTATTGTTTTTTGTTTCTTTCAATGTCAAGAATGTGACAAAAAAGTAAAGGATGTTTTTCCTTCTGTGAGACGACAGTGTTCACACAACAATAACTTTTCAAATCCAAATTATAATTAAACATCTCCACTTCTACTTACCAACACAAATGTATAAAAATAAATAGAAAGTTTAGGGTTATCTAAAATCTGCCCTGTCTACAGAATTTATCTCTTTGTTTTAATGAGAAAACCTCACTTTCTAAAAATATGGATCTTGATCTTGTAGGTAAACATTGTTAAAGTGTCAAACTAACCCCCCCCCCAAACAAACCCCCGTCCCCTGTACCCCCCAACCCGAGTCATGTTTAAATGAATTATGCATGTTTTTGTGGTACATAACCCCACACAAACATAATATGAAGTCGGCTGCTCCTTTGCAGCTATAACAGCTTCAATTCTTCTGGAAAGGCTTTCCACAAGGGTTAGGAGTGTGTTTATGGGAATTTTTGACTGTTCTTCCTGAAGCACATTTGTGAGGTCAGATGTCGCTGATGTTGGATGAGAAGGCCTGGCTCACAGTCTCTGCTCTAATTCATCCCAAAGGTGTTCTATCGGGTTGAGCTCAGGACTTCCACACCAAGCTCACTCATCCACGTCTTTATGGACCTTACTTTGTGCACTGGTGTGCAGTCATGTTGGAGCAGGAAGGGGCCGTCCCCAGACTGTTCCCACAAAGTTGGGAGCATGAAATTGTCCAAAATCTCTTTGAAGCTGAAGCATTAAGAGTTTCTTTCTCTGGAACTAAGGGGCCAAGCCCAACTCCTGAAAAACAGCCCCACACCATGATCCCCCCTCCACCAAACTTTACACGTGGCACAATGCAGTCAGACAAGTACCGTTCTCCTAGCAACTGCCAAATCCATACTCATCCATTGGAATGCCAGACAGAGAAGCGTGATTCATCACTCCAGAGAACACGTCTCCACTGCTCTAGAATCCAGTGGCGGTGCTTTGCACCACTGCATTAGACGCTTTGCATTGCACTTGGTCATATAAGGCTTGGATGCAGATGCGCAGCAATGAAAACCCATTCCATGAAGCTCTCTATGCTGTTCGTGAGCTGATCTGAAGGCCACAAGAAGGTTGGAAGTCTGTAGTGATTGACTCTGCAGAAAGTTGGAACACCTGAATTCAATGATTTGGATGCACTGTAAAAAATGAGAGGTCAGCTCAATTTAAAATGATTTAGTAACTGATTTCATGGCTTTACTTGAGTTGAGTCAACTTGAGGACACCAGAGTTCACACAACTCAAACTTGAGTTGAGTCAAAAATTCTCCATGCTACTGTTTCTAGATCTGCATCTCGGTTAGATAAACTAAATTGAATGTTTTTTTTTTGTTTTTTTTTTACTCGGTTTCCTTCGATCACACAGTCCCATCTGGCATATTCTCCTCTTGGGTTTCTGGATAATGGACAGCTGTGGTATTGCTGGGATTCAAACACAGAGCCTGCTGATTTTGGGATGAATTATTAGACAGCTGCACCACATGAGATGATGCACGCTTCAAAGTCAAAACAACAAATATTTTCTCCAGTGTATTAAATATTACACTAACCATGTCAGTGTTACTGCAGCGCTGAGAATGATCCACCACCCAAATAGTGCCTGCTTTGTGTGGGGCCATGGGGGTCCTGAACACTTAAGAACAGGGTAAGAGGGGGCTAACAAAGTATCAGAGAAACAGATGGACTACAGTCTGTAACTGTAGAACTACAAAGTGCAGCTATACAGTAAGTGGAGCTGATAAAGTGGACAATGAGCGTAGAAACAAGGAGGTGGTCATTATGTTATGCCTGATTGGTGTATTTGTACTAACATGTCATTTGATCATATTTGGTCTCATTTGTGCTTGGCAAGAGACATTTAAAGGCATGAAAGAAGTATTTAAAGGCATGTACCGCAATGGGACCTAGCCAGTTTAACTGGGGGGAAACAAGTAATTTCCAGTCATATCTCAACAGAGATCAGAAAGCATCAGTAAGCTGATAGCTAAGACAACTATGAGAACAAAAGCGTGCCACAGGCTAACAAAACCTCAATATGCCACCGTCTTAACCCCCCAACACTGAGCTTTGCAAGTTTCCCGCGTGTAAAATGCATACTAGCAAACATCAAGACAAGTCTCTTAAGTCACCTTTAAAAGAGCTGAGGAGCAAAAAGCTAAAGATTGGCAGGTGTCTGCTGGTGACACGAACTGGAAACATAAAGTTATCTCATCTCACGTATCGGCAGCAGCCATCACTCTTGACAGACAGATTCATATCTATCTGCCCCCACTGCCTCTGCCTACACCAGACAGCTGATATCTATAGCAAAAAGCCAGTCTTTGAGCAAAAGCTTAGGACCTACACAGACATACTGTTCAAAATAATTCAAAATAGTAGGACTTTATTTGTGATGATCCAGCTCATAACAACTGAATTCTGTATTAATACAGTGTTGTGTTGCCTGCACGAAGCACTGAGGCTATTAACAGATGGGAGCAGGCATCAGAATGTATATAAAGCAAATGGCCCACAACATTACTAAACATATTTTACATTTCTTCACAACTAGAACTGGCCTAATAACCCTGCAATTAACTAACAGGCTAGCAGGCTTGTCTATCAATATTTACTGTAAAACTGCAACATACAATGTGAAAATAGTTACATGAATGTCTTACAAAATTCAAAAATCTGTGTTTTTCTTAGATCAGCTAAAATTTTTATTAAATCCAGTGTGGGAAAACACACCTGCAACTGCTTAATGCTTAATGTAACATAGGAATTCACATAGCACATTCTGCTAGAAGAAATCTGTTGTTGTGGTATTTGGAAAAGAATAGCTACTTACAAGGTCAGAGTAAACACTATTATAAGAGCAGCCCTAACCAATCATGGCACACAACACCCCTTACCCCAAATCACTGTAAAGCACAGTCTTTTGTTTCCTATTGCTTTAATAAACACATAAATGTGTTATTATGCTGTTAATGGAGTAATCATTGACATTACATTGCTTGGGTATTTTATCACTGCACTTGTCATCATTTCATTAATCATTAAACCAGTCATTAAAACAGTAAATAATTATCTAACAAAACTCATTCATTTTTATTATTAGAATATTTGCACCTATAAATAATCTTCAGAATTACCTAAAGTATAATTGTAAACTGACTAAGAACATCATCCATCTCTGTTGTACAGGCTAACAGACAAAAAATACATTTAATACATTTCAAGAATGTTTTCACAGATGTCTGGGTTACATCTGGAAAACAGTAGGGGAAACAGAAGAACACAGTAGAGCAGCAACCCAAATTCAGAAATGAAAAATTTAGTGAAGAAAAAAATACTACACTGTGATCAAAAGCATCCTGTTAGAAAACCCAATCGCCTTGTACCGCATTGCATTATTTTGCAAATCTCTCGGTGCAAGAATACTGACAGTTCAAACACTGGATCTAAAAGCTTGGTCTGATCCTGCCTTATTCCAAACCTCTAAGTAATCAGTAAAAAACTAATCAAACAAATTCCTCTAAAGCATCAGAGCAGCTCTTTGGGAAAATTTGAAACAACTTAGCAAGCAGGTCAGTGGACTTCACTAAGCTTTCAGTCATGTCTGCCTTGTCAACATCTCAAACAGTCCCTTGCAACATCTCAAACAACTAACCTCCCCATTATCCAGCAGGCAGGTGGTGCATGGAGAAAAGAGAGCCATGAGGGCCTTTCATTGGTGCACAGCACAAATGGTTCTTCACATTGTACCAGACAAAACGATAAAACTGAAAATGTACTGAACTAAACCACCAAACTGATTTTTAAAGGAAGTACTGAGGACCAAAAAGCATTTTAAGAGAGAACTGCTACTTATTTTTGTATACTTTTGGGCAGGGGCGATTCTAGGATCAGAGCTTTAGGGGTGCTGAGCACCCAGTGACAGTGGATCATAACATTTGTTTGCCTGAGCACCTCTAAAAAGGGGCTAGACATGCCTAAGATTTTGGGCACAAACACAAAATACGTTTTTCAAATGACCATTTAATTTTTATGTGATGCCAACTGGTACAGTGTGAAAAAGCAACTGTCCCTGGCAGTTACTGGGATCAATTAAACTACATTAAAATGGCATAATTACTGCCAGCTCCGCTGAATCTAAACATCACTTTAATTAGAACCATTCCAGGAATGGGAAGTAGGATAAAAGGTCTCAACAAACAGATCAAAACAATCAAAACTAATTTTGGAAAAGATGTGAAAGTAAGTTACTGAAATTAATCTGGGCTACAAAGCCATTTTACATGTCCTTGAACTCTAGAAAACAACAGTGAGAGCCATTATCTCCAAATGGATAAAACTTGGACCAGTGATGTATGTTCCCAGATGTGACCGGCGTGGCAAAATTCCTCCAAGAGCATTGGAGGAATGATTCCACCATTAGACTAAGCAAGAACGGTATTCAGGGGAGAGTTGCAAGGCTAAAACCACTGCTAACCAAGAGGAACATAAAGGTAATTTAATGGTGTGGTGATGCTTTGCTGCTTTGAGACCTGGGTGACTTGCTATAATATACAGAACAATGAACGCTGCTTTCTAGTGTCTGGTCATCAGTCTATGATTTATATTCATGAAACTTTTTAGAGCAGGAATGCTGATCTGGGATCTGTTCCATTTAGAAAGATTATCAGAAATAATTTATGAATCTTTTCCTAGATCAACTACTCCCCTCTGAATAAGTTAAAAGAAACAAAATCAAGGTTTCAGGTGGCCTGACTTAAACCATATTGAGATACTTCAGTGGGATCATAAATGGTAAGCTCATACTCCAGTTTTTTGTATTAAAGCAATTCGGCAAAGAAGAACAGGCCAGAATTCCTCCACAGCAATGTAAAAGACTAGTATAGGAAGCATTTGGTTGCAGTTGTTACTGCTAAACTTTTTTCATTTAATATTTGAAATGACAATGTAAGTAGCTGTTTTGCATTTCCCCAAGTTCTCCTTGTCTAATACTGCAACATCCTTTCAATTAGCATAAAAATGGACAGTGATAAGAATACAATTCAGGCTTTAAGATGGCTACCAAATACAGTTGTCCACTATTGTCCACTATATATATGATGTTATATGTTATACAGTTTTAGAAACCACATAACCAAGACATTTTGACATTACTTTACATTTTAAAGCATGTGCGATCATTTAATTCTGTGGTTTGCACAATGCTAACTGTTGGATTGTAAGCCTCCATTGCTTGCTAGCTCCATTAGCCTTGTAGCGTCCATGCCAATCTAAAAAGTAAACTTGACTAGATTTAAAGTAGACAGAAAGTTGTCATCTTTTTTGGCTGAACCATTACATTAAAGTAGGAGCATTGCTGAACTTTGCAGTGTTGTGGCCCTGCAGGACAAGAGTTTAGCATTCGGATAGTAAGCAAAACAACTATGTAAGACCAGTTGCATCATTTGACCTCAATTCCATCTCATTCGTCAGACAGACAGGACAGGGTACATTGGGAATATGGCAAAAAGACCATCCTGCTTCTGCACGATTTTAAACCATTCATTTAAAAAAGTATCCAGAGTGCTCAAAATTGTTAATTTGCTAGGGATTTGCCACCTAACTTTGCCAGGAAAATGTAGTATAAAAAGTATAGCAAAGACAGGCAGAGCTGCCTCTGACTTTTTCTCATTGCTAATGAATATGAAAAGTGTGAAATGTGATGGCTAATAAACTGGATTGTCAGAGAAGAGCTGAAAGACTCCTCCAAAAAGATGCCAAATGGAGTTTTACCAAAATGGTCCCATTGTTGCCCATAAAGCTGTACAAGACAAGAATCCAGACACTTCTGACGCAGGTATAAAGAAATGCCTGTATAGTGGTATGGATATTCACTTGAGCGGTACCCGGCTCATTTTGTGCAAAGCATGGAAAGAGAGTAATAACAGAAACTGACACTTTGACATTGTAGCAAAACTTTCACAGGGTAATTACCATTCGCCACCGATCAGTGCCATATATTTCAAGTTTCAGAGAGATGACATGGCATACCAGAGCATCTATGCTACTTTCAGCTTCAGTCGCATAGAATAGCTGAAGATTTCAACTTTTGTTGGCTTTGAAAAGGAAAACCTTTGTTGAAAAGAACAAAAGAAATCATGCTTGCTGACAATTTCCCACACTTACTGGGTTTCAATCTGCTTCATTTCTGGGGACTCTTTCTGTAACAACTGGCTGAGTAAGGTTTTGTCCACAGCTCCCCCTACTGATGCGGATGAATAAAGGAATAAACACAATCTAAACCCAATGAGAGAAAAGCTCTGCTTTTGGCTTCATACAGAAACCCTAAAAGTTACTGCTGTTTCCTACTGAACCCAGCATCTCTTGTGCGACCCGGAAACCGATTTCATGATGCCACCTTACTGGCTGTCCAAATGCTGGAGGACACAAGAGATGCAGCTACGAACAGCCACTGAGGGGGCTTCCAACAGAAAAAACACCTAGAGTCAAACATGGAGCAATCCAGCTTTACCCAACATTCTGTGTTTTGTTAGTAGTAAAACAGTACAAAATAGTACAAAATAGTAAAAATAGTACAAATGGTACAAAACTACATAAAAGCAAATTGGCTGGATCTGTGTAGTAGCTGTGATTGGACTGATTTGGACTGATTGGTGATTTCAATCTGATTTTTGGATCCCCTTTAGCACTGCTCAGTAAGGCTTTAGCCACAGCTTCCCATACTGGTGTGGATGACCAATAAACATAAAATGAAGGAAAAAAACAAGCCGAAAGAGTGTAGAGAGAAAAAAATTCTGCTGATATCTTCCCACACCTATTAGAGATTCACTTGCTTGTCTTTCTTACATGCTCTACATGCAGTGCTTTCTGTCACAGCGCTGGCTTAGTAAGGTTGTGTCTAAAGCTCCACTTAATAGTCTGGATGATCGATTACTGAGCACCAATTCTCCTCACTACACATTCTCAGCTAATTCCTCTTACTACCTGTGTCTCGTGTAGAGATTAGTTGGCAGTGGACCAGAGGAGGGGTTTATTCACACATTAACAGATGTTGTTGCGCAGTGCTCTAGTTTCGTTCAAATATTCTGGACGGTCTGACTCATAGAAAAATCTCCCGGTACAACTGATAGGTATCCATGAAAAAGATACAGACCATGAACAATGTCTTTGTGGTTAATAGCTCAATTTCACACTCAAAATATGCCCCTTTGCATCCTCCTTTTCCCAACATAACAACAATGAGATTCATGGATGTAGTTTTCAGATAAGTATATTATCCAACCATCACCTAGGGTTTTGTGCCAGCCAGATGTTAATTTAAAATTTCCTGGCTTCCTAAAATTCCCTAAAACATCACAAATTCTCCACCATCCTGGGGTGTACAATGCAACAATATTGTTGCACATGCTTGGAGAAATTAATTTGGTGCAAAAAAAGATTAGAGTTGTAAGTTCAGTGGTCCTGCAGATAATTTGAACTCTGTCCAGATGTTTATAAACAAAGAGCCTTATAAACTAAAATGCTCACACGTTGTTTTGTTTGGGGTATTAATAGCATATGTAAAGCAAGCACTAATTTAGAATTTTTGCTCAAAGCTCAAATTTGCCAGTTGAAAAAAATTGTAAAAAAACAAACTTAAAAACAATCGTGAATCACTTTAATACATAGCATATTGGGTTATTTGTTGCTCATAAACTTTACACATTGCTCATTTGAAAAAAATAAACTTTTTACATGATACGTCCGCTTTTTTATGATTAATACTTTTATGAAACATTTTATGTAGTTTTTTTTATCTCAGTGCTAAAAATATTATGTGCCACAACACTTGCAGCTTTTATAGCACCAATGAGACAGCGCCACCCCATTTATTGTGTGGAAGACTGCATTATCAAACAAAAAAGAGCAGCCCCAGAAGAAGAATGGTCAAACCAAACGTTTTGTTGCTATTAAAGCTTATCGTCAGCACCACTACAGTGAGTGAATTAGCAGCCAAACATGGGACTCCCAAACACCAAGGGGCATTTCGTACACTGCCTACAGTGCTTTTACTTATGACAACTGCACCTCAATACCATATACCAATGTATATAATATTTGGAGACAGTTTGAGGGGATATCACCCAATCCTAATAGTATAACTGTAGTTTTGATAGTTTTGATAGACTATATATTTGATATGACTAAGGGACTTTGGCCTCTGTATCCTTTACAACCCAGTGAAACAAGAAGTCATGGAAGAGCACTTAAGATTTCAAAAGTTACTTAAGGTGACCATATATATATATATATATATTTTTTTTTTTTTTTTTTTTTTTTTTTTAAAGGACACTGGGAACAGGAGGGGTGGCAAGGGGCAGACAGCAGGAAGCAAAATGTTAACATGACAGCGAACCTAAATCACAGACATTTTAGACCTTGTGGAAATCCTGGACAGATGCATTGATAAATCTTATAAAGGAAACTGATAAAAACAGGACATCTTTGAAAAAGAAGACGTGTGTCACCCTAATAAAGGAACATGCTTCACTACACTGCATTTTGTCCATGAGATTTCACAATAGGTGTCACTCATGTGGTTTTGTTAGTTTTTCAGAAGGGTGTTTGTTTCCTTAGATAAAGTTTACTTACATTTTTATTCAATTTACTTCTATTCCTCTCACTGTTTTCAGTGTGAGATTGAGCTAATTAACCACAATGCATTCATTCCCATGACCATATTCTACCTATCTTTACAAAGGGTGCCAATAATTATGGAGCTGACTAAAGAAAAATAAAATGCCAAACTCAACGAGCACAGAGAGAAAATGCTGTCTTCCCACATCTGCTGGCTTTACAACCAAATTTTCTGTATCTTGTTTCCTTTTTGGATCGCTTAAAGATTTTGGCCACAGCTCCCCCTAACGGTGTGGATGAACCTAACATGAAAAAATACCAGCAGAGAGCACAGAGAGAAAAATTCCTCTGCTATCTATAGAGAAGCACAGCTCCTTTCATTTCTTCTCTCTTCTCTCAACTAGACCTTGAGATATGGCACAACACTCTTTAATATAAAGCCGAGCCGAGGCTGCTGACAGCCTGCCGACAGCTAACCCCCCTCCCCAGGCTGATGAGCCACTGATGGGATGTGAGGATGACTTTCTCTCTTGCTCCCTTTGACAGCTTCCCAATTACTGCTCTCCCAGCTACTTCCTCTGTCATTCCCACCTCCAGTTGGATGTGACGGGAACCCCCGAAAACACAATACCTGAACACAAAGCCAAACAAAGCCTGGAAATGACATTTTAATCCATTCTCTGCTCATTGAAAAAGTCCAGTCAGGGAGGAGTATTAATTAGGAGGCTGGTATGAATGACAATGATGGATATAATGGATGCTGTTTGCAATGACTCATCTTTTGTGGGTGAGCCACACATGAGAGCAGGGCTGTCAGTTAATAATGCTAAAACAGAGTGTTTGCTTTCCCTACAGAAGAACAATTCCTTGGTGAAAATATTCTCCAGAATATTTGCTCTTGCATAAAACCAATCAATAATCTTTTGGTGATTCAAATAGCACAATTAGGATGCATTAAATACTCTTTAAAAGTTTTGTTATACTACCCAAAAATATTTATGTAATTACATGTTTAATCATTGAGTTGCACGGTGATATTACATATACATTCAATTTACATTCTGCGTTGAGTTTGTTTGTTTAGACATGAAGCAATGATAAAAATACAGGAAAAAAGTAAATGATTTTCTTCTGGCAAAACAAGCCCTTATACGTACATCCAGAGGGAAACCCTCAGGGCCATGTAGGCCTTCAGAGGAGGCTTAATGATTTCTGAGAACTAGAAAAAGGTCTGTCTGTGTTTTTATTCATTAGATTCATGCTCATATTTAAACTCTGCAAGTATTCCAGCAGGGGTGCCTAATCCTAGTCCTGGAGATCTACCACCCTGCAGAGTTTAGATCCAACTCTAATTAAACACACCTAATCTAGGTGATGAAGGCCTCCTGGAGCTTTTGAAGAATACCGCAGGGTAGGTTGGATCTGAAATCTCCAGGGTGCTAGATCTCCAGGACCAGCAATGGGCTGGATTACAGCTTCTTTCATGGTAAAGTTTTGGATGGAAACAAATGGGGTTAAATTTGTGAAATGCCAAGCAGAAATATTGCCAATGAGGTATTGATTTTTTCCAGGGTATCTAAGTAGATTTTGCTAAGCAAGTTCACATATTAGTTGTACATTAGAGCTGAAGAGAAGTAGTAATATGTTAGATTACCCATCAGCATAACTACTGAATAAGTGACAGAGGAAGATTTTGTAAGAAAAAATAGCCCTCAAGCCCTCCAGGATGTCCCAAATACATCACTGACTGTAAATTTAAACGTCAGCCTAATCAATGGTTTGTTAGAAAAGAAAAACAGCAGCGGCAACAGCTCTATACCAGTAACTGTTACTCTATACCAGTAACTGTTACTCTATACCAGTAACTGTTACTCTATACCAGTAACTGTTAATAGTGGTTTTTAACTAGAAATACTGTGTTGATAATTTTTATCATATATATCCCTCAGATCTAATGCTAACATGTCTGTCACAAGCCTCAAGTAATACAGGGAATATCTTTTCATAGCCTCAAATATCTGTGTTTAATCTAGAACTGCTTTTTTTTATTTTCCATCCCACCTTAAATGGTGCAACAGTTACATTCCTGTACCTAAATGTACTAGAATGTATCTGCTGCAACCTATGAAAATATTCGTGATTCCCCTTTAGCTTAGCACTAACAATCTACTAAAGTCCTCTAGGGATGCTAGCCAAAGTTATCATTACTGCTATTCCTCATGTTTTGACCAAGTTTTGATATTCATGTACAAAACTGAAGGCATAGTTCTAATGGTCACAGCTCTCCACTGCAACACAAACAATTAATAGAATTCAAATCATAAAATATCTTCTCTTCAACTTACAAACACAAATGTGGTATGGATTGAAAGTTTCAAAACTGCACTTTCAGCAGAATTTCTTGTTTCATTTGTTTAATTGAGCTGGGTGTAAAAATGAATTAATGTAAATTGACAACATGGTTTGGTTTTCATAACTTCTAAGTAAAGTGTTTCAGCGCACTGAACGGAGCAAAGCAACTGAAGCAAAGCTGTCTGACGTATGTAAACAGTGGCCGTCTCTGTAGAGACTACAGAGCCATATATCAGGTCAGAAAGCAAATAGTTTCACATTTTCATAATTTTTATTTTCATTTACTATTTCTGGTCTGACTAGTGAAGCGACAATATGGCTTGTTAAAAAAAAATGAAAGTCGATGAAGAGAGCAGAATGTATAAAAAGAACAAACAGAGTCTGATGTGTCTCGTCTGTTTACAGTCCATGGTGCTCATCAAAAGTGGAAGCGTAAGCATCAGCACTGTTTTTTGTTTACTGGTTTTTCTATATTGTCTTCTTTATTTGTAGTGATGTTTATTCTTTATTCTTCATGTCCCAACTGTATGAATTTTGAAGAGTCTGTATGGTTTTAATGGGCCATCTACAAATGCATGCTACATTCTTGAAGGTCCAGAATAGAATACCAGCGAATGGTTAGTTTCAAGGCCTTTAAAGGAGTGAGGTATTAACAGTGTAATGTTATTCATAGATCCCCTGTCACCAAGGGTCATGGAAACAGGTATGTCTGCAATGTTTATGAGCATGCATTTCTATACAGTGTTCTATACAGACTGATATTGCATGATGATGACTGAGACTGCAGATGGCACAGCCCTGTTCAACACTGGGGTGTTACTTGTTAACACAAATAGCTAATCAGCCAATCACACGGCTGCAACTCAATGCATTTAGGCATGTAGAGGTGGTCAAGACGACTTGCTGAAGTGCAGGCCAAGCATCAGAACGGGGAAGAAAGGGGATTTAAGGGGCTTTGAACGTGGCGTGGTTGTTGGTGCCAGGCGGGCTGGTCTGAGTATTTCAGAAACTGCTGATCTGCTGGGATTTTCACGCACAACCATCTCTAGGGTTTACAGAGAACGGTCCGAGAAAGAGGAAATGTCCAGTGAGCGGTCAGTTGTGTGGACAAAAATGCCTTGTTGATGCGAGAGGTCAGAGGAGAATGAGCAGACTGGTTCCAGATGATAGAAAGGCAACAGGAACTCAAATAACCAAGCAGAATCTCTGAGGAACGTTTCCAACACCTTGTTGAAAGTGCGCCACGAAGAATTAAGGCAGTTCTGAAGGCAAAAGGGGGTCCAACCTTTTACTAGCAAGGGGTACCTAATAAAGTGGCCGCTGAGTGTATAACTGTATCTTATTACATTGCACTTATTTTTATATGGAATTTATTCCACACAGCCCACGTCTTGTCTTCAAGCTTTTTATTTTATTGTTTTTTTTTTATTACTTTATGTACCGTTCACCTGAAAAAAAAAATGTTATTTGGACCTTAAAAGTATTGTTGGACATTTGAGGCAACATTGTACCTTAATTAATGAATGCACAGCACCTTTTATTCTGACAGTGCAGAGTGTACATTGAACACAGACTGAGATTCTGGAATAGACAGAGCACTTTTGAATAAAGAACTTCATCACTGCATCTCATGTCTTCTGACTCTTTGTGGGTACAAAAAATATTTATATCAGCATGATGTAAACAAGAAAGCAAGCAAGCAAGAAATTTCACATAACTGGACCTGAATACCTGAACAATAAAGTCAATGCCTATTATTCAGTAATTAAATATGACTTTTTACTCAGTAACCACAACGAAACTAATGTGACAGTTGTGTGTTTATAAGTATGAGGAACTAAAATGTGGAAATATAGAAATGTGGACATACAGACCCTTACAGGTAATTAATGACATCACAGCTTTTATTACAGGTATATAGTGCAGATGCTTGACATTTATCAAATTCATGCCAAAAAAAGGAAACTAGGTAATCAAACCTTCATAAACACATTTCTCTCAAATGCAATAAAAAACAATTTATTGATGGAGAGTTGCAAAATAAAAAAAATGGCAATGTGAGATTTAATAAAACATTTATGACTCATTGACATTTTATTAGTGTGGCCTTGCTGGTTAAGGAGAGATCAAACCCACATGTCCTTCCCCACAGAAACACAGAACTTCAGCAAATTCAAGAGAATTCCACAGCAGAGAGATCAGTTAATAACGCTACAGCATAGCGTTTACTTTATATGACTTTAGGCTACTGAAGGACAGTTTCTTTGTAAAATGAATTACCAATTTTCCACACCATGTCATTAACAGGGCATAAATAGGTGGTACTAAGGAAATAAATCACAGCATGGTGTCAGGGGTTTTATGCAAAGAGCATGGCACTTGATAGCAACATTAACATTGTAGTTCCAGTGCAAAACTAAAGAAGCAAGCTTCAGGCACTAAACATGTCTTGACTTATGAACTATATGTGGGTGAAGAGATAATCGTTTGAAAAATTGTCATTTTAAAGGAGGGCTATAAATACATGAACATTAGACTTGTTACAAAGCGATAATAAGACATTTTTGACTCATTGAGACATATATTTTGTTGACTTTGCCTGTACAAGAAGAGATGGATCTTGCATTTTCTTTCCTTTCTGGTAACCAATTTTTTTGACAGTCGACTAGGGCTGCAATAAAGGACTGATTTGATAGTCGAATAATTGATTACTGAAACGAATAATCGATTATTCGGATTATGAACCACTACATTACCAATGAACTTTGATGTAGTTTTTAGCTTTTAAATTTAGCTTGAAGTTGTTTTTATACATTTGCTAACTAACAGTGTAAGACAATAAAGATGAATAATATTGAAGAATTCATTGTTTTAATGAACTTTCCTGCAAAAATAAAAAAGATTAAAAAAACTATAACCAAGGATGAACCAAGTAGCAGCAATAAAATACAGTTTTGAATTGCTCTGCTGTGGTCGCCGAGTTTGACTGCACCAACGGCCGTGGCGTTAAGACGACGATGCAGTGCTGAAACTGTTAAACGTTATCTGTTAATAGGGTCGCTGTGAATATTAGTTACCTGCACCTCTGCTCCAGCTCTGTTAGCGATTCCAGAGGGCAGCACTTCCAAACAGAGAATTTTCCAGCTCAGCTCACAACATGAAGCAGGACGGAATTCAGCATTAACATTAGCGAACTAGCTCACTAGCACAACTATTGTCCCAATCCGCACACTTCTGTACTTCACACACTACACTAATGAGGGCACTTCTACTGGTATATGCCCTTTTTTTACACACTATTTAGTGTGTTAGTATGCGATTTGGGACGCGGCGTATCTTAGACCAAAAACATACTGCAGGGACGTGAACGCAAATGTGAGCGCTCGGTCCTTCTGTACGAACTCACCACTCTTCCTGTGCCTGCTGCTCCCCGTGGGCCTCCTGTGCCGCCTGTGTCTGCTACTGTGTCCCCTATTTTGCCTGCTCCTTTGGTTTTGGCCTCCTCTGTTCCTGGTTTGGTTTTGTTCCCTGCTGTTGTGTCTGTGCCTGTGCCCGTTCCTGTTGTGGTTCCTGTTCCTGTCTCTGCTTATGTTTCTGTCCCGGTGTCTGTATACGTGTCGGTTCCTGTGCCTCTTTCTGTTCTGGTTCCTGTTCCGTTGTCTTTTGCCTGGTTGTAAGTCGCTTTGGATAAATGTAATGTAATGTAATGTAATGTTTATGTTGCGTTCTTGTTTTCCTTGTCCTGTTGTGCCTTCGGGCACCCCTCTTTCAGTGTTGTTTTCTGTTGTGCCTCCTCCACACTGTCATGATTGGCCCCTCCCAGATCTACATGTGCTTGTGTTTGTCTTGTCCATGTGCTTTCTTGTTTTGATTCTTCCCTGTTCTGCCCCCTTGTTTCTAGATTCTGCCTGATTTGGACTGTCTAGACACTGATTATGGATTTGCCCCTAATAAATCTCGCTTCTCTCAGTGTGTGCGTCCGCCTCATCATCACTCCCCAGCGTTACATCATGTTTGTGCATGAAAGGAGCATTCAGGAAAGGCCTTGTCCTTTAAACCATTACATGGCCAGGGCCCGCTGGAAGTCCCAAAGTTTTATTATACACGTATATAACTTAAGAGCAGCTCAACCAGTTTTTATTGAAGTCCTTGTAGTTACTGAGTAATAAGCCTTAGTATATCTCTGGGATTTCAAGGAGTTTAGAATGGTATGAGTATTTTAGGCATTTCACCATCTATGGTGCATAATATCATCAAAACATTCAGGGAATCCTTGACTTCTCCGAGGTCCAGCTTATCTATAATGACAACGTCTTTTTAGGGATGTCTGTGCTTTTCAACATAACGACTCCAGGCCAATGTTACATGTGTTACAAAAATATGGCTGCATAATCAGAGAGTGCAGGCGCTTGACTGGCCTACCTGCAGTCCAGAACTGCCTGCCACTGAAAATGTTATGTTAGGGCATGTTATGAAGCACAAATTATGACAATGAAGGCCCCATACCATTACGCAGCAGAACAGCAAAAAATCTAGCTTACAAAACTGGACCAATTGGTGTCTTTAGTCCTCAAACGATTGTGTATTAGGTAATGTAACACAGTTTTATATATAACCACAATATATAATATGCTTCCGTCCCAACAATTTTTGAAACATGTTGCAGGCATCAATTGCAAAGATCTTATTACAAGAAGTTCATAAGATAAAAACATCAAATATCACTTTTCAAATGAATACAGATCAATCAGACATTACTAATGACTGCAGGTTAATTAGCATTTTACATATCCCAACGTTTTGGGGAACTTTGTATTTTTATATTATTAAATACAGCTTGACAACAACGAGTGTTCCCTAACACTAATATTCACTCTAACACTAATCTTAGCCTGAACCCAAAACCTAAACCTAACCCTAGTTCTACTCCTAACCACTATGTCATTGGTAAAGTTGAGTTAATAATGTGAGCGTTTGTAGATCATCCTTTGTGGAGTATTCTAAAAAAGTGACCTTTCTGTTTCATTTTTTTCAACAAGTGTTCCGTCAAAGCATTGGAGAGGGAAACAGACAGTAAAGGCAACAAACTCTTCTCTCTCATCCCATCATAAAGCGTCTCAGTGCCGTTTTTTCCTGCTTTGCAGTGGCTGATTAGAATATTTATTTTCCAGCTCTGTGCTTCTAGCTGTGCCGTAACAACTTTTCATTTATCACCCTCCACTCCATGTCCACGGAGGAGCCAGGGGGTGCATGGCCGAAGGACAGCAATTACAATTTATAGCCCTCTTTGATCCAGGATTAATTAAAATGATCCGTCAAGGTGGCCTCCGTGTCCGCTGCAGTTACTACATTATATTTGTGCCATGACTGCTTTCAAACGGGTCAGCAGAGCGTTACAGAATGGACTGCAGGGACTGACCCAACACCATGAGCCGAGAAAAACAGACTAAGCCCCAAGATTGAAGTGTTTATTTATCATCCGAGTCCAATTGAGCTTCTTATCTTCTCCTGCACTTACGACACTGACCGTCTAAAATAGCAAACCCCAAAATACATACTGCACATCTATACACCCGTCATGCACAGATGAACATGTATTAGAGCCTGTTTTTGGGAAAAAAGTTTTCAATCAGGAATAGGTTCTACAAATTTTTTACAGGAAGATGAACAACTACTATTCTGTTCTGCTGTGTTATTCTGCTACATAGTGCATGCAAAAAGTGAATTAATATTTACTTGATTTGTGATCTTACTTCTGGTGCGGTGAATGAAAGTACTGATGAAGAATGCAGAGTGTAGTTTATGGTTTGGTTGCAGTGTGGTAAAAAAGGAAAACATACATAGACATAAAGGTTAGTCACTTTGTGAATCAATACCTATTGCTGCCTTATATAATGATTCACAGAATCCTTTAGAGATATACTGTCACGACTGGTTCCACCCACTCCCCCATGTGCCTTGTTTACTTTCCGGTTGTCCACGTGTTTGTTTGTGTGGATTTTCACAGTCCTGCCCTTTTGTTTTGTGACTTCGTCCCTGATTGTTTCCATCTGTTTCCCTCCTGTCCCTCATCATCCCTGTGTTATATAAGCCCCGTGTTTGCCCTGGTCTGTGTTGGTCTTTGGATGTATTGTTTGATTTGTTTGAAGCGTTTGGTGTTTTTCCCTTTGTGCATTTCAGTTATGTCTGACTCTCCATATCTCTGTGTTGGCTATTTGAACAAGGACCGTTTCGATGACCCTGGATTTGCCCAAAATAAAACTTGCTTATCTCAGCCGTGTGTCCGCCTCATTGCTCCACGTCACATATACAATCAGGATTTATTTAAAAAGTATACAGTACCCCATACCCAGGATTGGGAAAGTTATAAAATGTATTATGTACAGATTACTGATCACCTGTAAAAAAATGTTAATATGTAAATGTAAATGTTTTTAATATTTTTGTACGATTTACTATTTTAGATTGCCTGTACTTTGAAAGTCAAATAACTGATAAAAGGCAAATTTCAACAAGACTTTTTCAAGAATGTAACTTAACACAAGACAAACAGAAAAAATGCACTGTTTACAAAGCAAAATGGTAGTTTATAAGTGACTCACTCACTTGTTATAACAAGTAGTTATAGGACTTGCTTTATACCAAAGTCAAAATATCAGTCTAATGAACATCTTCTTTTCAGACCCCTCATCAACAACAGTCATAAGCAGAGTCTATTCAAAAACTCTGATTGCTCATCCTTTGTGTTCTGTCTGCTAAAAGGCCTATACTGCTTCATAAAACTGATCAATGGTGAAAATTGATGTGTTGTGTTTGGACTGATGATCACCAATTGTGATGTAATTTGTTATGGTCTATCGAGTCCACAGAAATCAACGTGTCTTATGGGTTTTAACTGAGAATTGATTGTTTAAATTACCAATAATTATAATGTACGCATTTGAACATTTTTGCATCCATCATTTGAAAACTACTGAAGGAAGAAATCATGCATGCAAAAATGAAACTTCTTTTCACATGTATGAAATATTCCTATCAACGGGATTCTTAGTTAGTATTAAATGAAACGAAAGTAGTCAAGTTGTCACCTTGATCCTCTGTATAGGTACAGATTAGTTTAATAGTAGATGTACAGTTAGTTTAAAAATGCTTTCTGGTACAGATGGCTGATTACCTGTTATTTTATTGTAGCCTATTCCAAAGGATTACAAGATTAAAGTTCTGAATACTTTGATTACATTTGCATTACTGTTCTTTTTAAAGTCCAATAATTAAATGAAACAGGTGAATTAATAGCCTGTGCTTTGTGTGTGCTATGTGATGACCGTGATTTACATGCTCACTTATCATTCAGTGATTTTGCCAGTGCATATAATAATAATAATAATAATAATAATAACAACAACAACAACAGAAATCAACTTCCATTGACTGGCTTTATACATTTCACAGCAAAACTAAATCTTTAGAACTAACTTTGTAAGAGCGTAGATCAGCAAGAGCAGAGATATACAACCTACTGAGTACTAAAAGCACTGGTCATCATGTGTATCAGGCTTGTTAGCATTGTTCTGGTTTAATAGCATCCAGCATTAGATCTGACACTTCGCAGCTTTCAGTCTCTTTTCAAAGATGGTCTCACTGAAAGATCACACATTTCTAAAAACCACATGAACACAATTAAATACATGTGACATCACATGAATATATAATCACAACTGACATCATGTTATGAAACTGCATTTGATCAAATGTATTTTTTTTCATGTGATAATTTTTTTTGTTTGTGATAAATATATCACTATATGGTGAGGAATACCATTTAGACAAGGCCCCTCCCAGTCCTGTCCATGTGTGTTTGTTTTGGTTCAGTCCAGCCCCCTTGTTGTCTGACTCCACCCCTGATGTGTTGATGTGTTGTATGTTGTTTAATCTTCTGGCCCTGTTTGTTTAACCTATTTATTTTCATTATGTCCGTCCCACCTTATCTTCGTGTTGGCTCTCTGACTATGGACTGTCTAGACCCCGATTTTGGATTTGCCCATAACAAATTTCGCTTGTCTCCGCACATGCGTCCGTCTCCTCATCGCTGCGCATTACATGTGACTACTCAAACATGACATTCATGTATTTTCCTGTAAGGGTTTAAATGGTGATTCGTTGAACTGAAAACCTGTTTAACATTCCATTTAGTCTCAATGAAAACAATCACAATCATATGCTAATCAAATAATTACCTTTGAGCATAACTCAAAAAATGATAAACAGTACATTACTAGCAAATACAGATTTGAAAAGTTGTAACAGTTTGAACAGTTACAAATATAAAATCCTGATCTTTTTCATTAATATACAGAAAACATTTACTTCAAAACACTTTGGGCATTGCCCGTTGCTTGGTGTTCTATAATTAAAGCTGACATATTTACAGATGTCTGAGGTTTTGTTTACACTGCAGGGCAAATGGAATGGAATTTCTTTCTTGAATTGCTTTTTTTATGTCTATACTACCAGGGACCAAATCTCATTTGTGTAGTCACATGACTGCGTTTGCCTGTATGACCACATTAGTTGATGATGAGGCGCATTCTAATGTCAAGAAGCACTGTGCACTGAACTGAGATACATGTCTAGAAACCCATTTGAATTGGAATCTGAATTGTAGCTACATACAAACGTTGCTTGAATCTGATAGGATTTCATATGACTTTTTACCATTTAGAGTGCAGAAACCTTTCCTGCTTGAATTGGACATGCCAAAAAAATCCCACTTGAGCTGGCTGTCTGGACAAAGCCTGAGCTACTCCTCTCTCACTGTAAAAATTAGATCCTAGCAAGTGAATTCTAGGTGATATATACAGCCATGTGCAAAAATTTGAACATCCTGGTTTGTTTGATTTTCTAAGTAGAAATACATTTGCACATCCTTACAGTGAACAAACTTGCTGAGTTTAACATATCGGGGAAAAAAAATAAACATAAAAAATAAAATGTGCCACACTGTGTTTTCTGCTCCCAATTTAAATTCAGCAAATAAACAGTGTGCATTAAAATGTGTAAACATTCAATCAAAACGTCATTTGACCCGGGAGCCCAAACTTTTGAATAATGCTGTAACGTATGAGTATTATAAGAATAATCATTACTAATAATTACTAGATGCTTTTTAATTGCGGTCTAGTGAAATATTCTTAGTGCACTGAGAGATAAGTTGGTTAGTTTTAAGCATTTTTTCTTGAAATAAGTAATATTATAGTTCACAGACCTGCCTGTCTCTATAGTGTGGCTGGATGATAAAGTGTGAATGTGATATATTCTCATACAGACTGAACAGTCCAGGAAAAACGCACTGAATGGTGGCTATAAATACACTTCACACTTAAAGCATCTGTCTGCAGCTCAAGGACTTCCAGTACTTCCTGAAGTCGCAGGATTAAGCTCTCTCTGGCTATTGACCAAATCTTCTTTGCTCTTACGGCTGCTTGCACCAGCTCATTTGCTGATGGCATTTCTAATTGTTTTAAACAAATCACTGTGGACCAAGGACATTATCGGCTGGCCAGTTCACAACTCAAAGATCAATAGGGTAAGAGGTCTTTGACATCAATACAACAAACAGCAAGGAACACGGTACACACGGCCTAAGGGCTGAAACGGTGTAGCCGGGCATGTTCTACAAAGTATGCCTGTCTAATAATCATTGTAACCAGCCAATTCAATCTAATTAAGGTCACTTTTTACAATAGGATTTCATCACAAACCAGAAATTATGGTCACTGGTGTGGATTTGACAGACTTCAATTGAGTTAGCTAGGCTCAGTACCAAGGTGGTGAACATAGATGGCTAACATAGCAGTCTATGTGACACCTGTACAGCATGCCAGCAATTTCAGTTCATGTAAAAAATAAAAGTGAAGTTTATATGTAATGTGAATTTGATGCACATACTTTAAGCTCCCTTGTAGCTACTAGTACATTAGCAGGCTCTGAAAGCTAATTGGCTACCATTAGCAGTTTAAGCAATATCAGCTTCATATGAACAGTGAATGGTAGCTGCTTAGGTATGTCAGCAATGTGCCACACAGCATCATTCTTTTTAGTTTCAGTACAATTTTTGAAGCAGTACCTTAAATAATATCCACCTTTCACTGATCACTTGGAGTGCAATGAAAACATGGCTCTTAGCTTGTATATGAGCACTATGGTTATATGACATTTTGATCTCCCTTCTCTGTAATACTTGTTTGAAGTGTGCCATGCTGTATTTCTGACAATTTGCCAGCTAACATTAGTGGTTCATACCAGACTGTTGTTGGATAAATTCAACTGCTCACAGTTTAGAGCTTGGAGCATTAGCTAAATAGCTTCCAGTTATGTGAATATAAAGCATTTCTAAAAAACGTATACTACTAACCCATGAAAGCTAATAAAAACAAAAAGCACACACATTCTAAGCCACTTATTCTGCTGGGTTGTGGGAGGCACAGGAGCTTATCCCAGCGGTCATTGGGCTGAAGCCTGGAAACACCCTGGACAGGCCTGAGTGCATGTCTTTGGATTGTGTGAAGGAACTCAAGCAGACACAAGGAGAACATGCAAACTCCACACAGTAATGTCCCTGATCATCCAGCTGGGGAATCAAACCCAGGACCTTCTACCTGCAACGCTGTGCCACTGTGCTGCTCAAACGGGAAGCAGTGATTAGTAAATTATTTGTTCTGTATTCATTTGAAAATGACAGGTGGTTTAGAAAATGTGTGTAATTTGAAAATTTTTTTTGCTTATGAAATGGCATTGTTTTTTTGTAAATATACATTCATACACATTTAATATATATCCCATTTTATTTATCACTCAGCAATACAAAAAAGCATGGCTGTTGTGGTTAAATGTCTGAGCGCTATGATGTGAAAAGGGTGCAGATTAGATTACTTGTGCAAGAGTAATGACATCCTAGGAGTGGGATTGCAGAAGTGCTAAAGCACAGTAGCTTGTTTATGATGGCTAATATTACATATTAGCAAGATGTGTTCAAATATAAAAAAAATCAGGTTACAAATACAAATCCAGAGTTCATCTAGAACCTCAGCTGGCCTACACCAAATAGCCCTGCACTGTAAGAAGAGAAAACCTCTGGGCAGCTTCCTGCGCTGAGAGAGATTTCTCTCTACGGTAACAGGTGTTGACATGGTTTTAGAAGGTGTAACATCGACAAATGTTATTTAATTCCCTCCGAAATGGAATCCGCTGTAAGGTTACATCTTGTTTCACACTTAAGTGGATATTGGATACAGAAAGTAATGTTGTCTCCTGAAAATCGGAATCAGGCAGAAATCTCCTCTGACAGGCGGGCTTTTGTTGTGGGAAACATTACACAAATTAGGCTTCACTTTGCGTGCCTGCCATGCGTGGATATTGTTGAGGAGGCCACTCAGGCTGCCTAGCTCCCCACAGTCACCCTGCTCAGCTCTTGCTCTCCCTGATACCCAGATGTGCAGATCTCCTCCCACTGGCTGCTGTGGCAGCAGCAGTTGGTTCATTAGTAACAGGGCTCATTGATCTGCAGGACGCACCTGAGAGACGAAGCCAGGAATAGAGATTGCCTTCTACTCTCCACACATGCACACAGTGCATACACAAACAGGCACATATTCACAGACCAAATGCAGGCAGTTAAATGTACACAATATGTATGCACACACACACACACACACACACACACACACACACACAAACAAACAAACACACAATACAGATGTACACACACAATTGAATGAAAATATTCATACAATGAAAGTAAATATTCACATCCTCCTCTTCATCCTAGAAAATCAAAATGAACATAAAATGTAACATAACTTTTGCACAGGCTCTCACGATTGGCCCCTCCCAGTCTTCCATGTGCATCTGTTTACATGTGCATGTGTTTCTTTGTTTGGTTTCCTCCTGGTTCTGCCCCCTTGTTTCTTGTCTCCGTCCTTGATTGTTCCCTCCTGTTTTCCACCTGTGTCTTGTGAACCCTCGTTATCCCCATTTGTATTTGAGCCCTGTGTTTTCCCTAGTCTAGTGTTGGTCTTTGTGTTGGATGTACTGTTTTATGTGTTCTTTGTCTTTGGCGTTTGATCTTCCGGCTCCCATTGTTCGTTTGACCTGTTTTCATTTTCGTTACGTCTGTCCCTCCTTATCTCTGTGTTGGCTCCCTGAACCTGGACTGTTATGACCATGACCCTGGATTTGCCCCGAATAAATCTCGCTTTTCTCAGCACATGCGTCCACCTCATCGGTCAACATTACACAGGCCACACTGTACTCTACTTTTGTTCTAATATGTCAAATTTAGCAAATAATATGTTCAGATGTGTTCTTTGCAGACGATGTGTTATTTAAAAAAAAGAGAAGGAGAGAGAAAGGAAGGAAATTTCTCCCCAGCTGGTCCTGTGTGTAAATAGCTCCAGTTGTGCAGTTGTTCAGGAAAGGTTGTCCACACACAGCCTGCTAAAGCTTGAGTATACATGTAGTTTAGTTCCTGGCAAGGATAACAGAAACTCCACATACTTAAGCGCGAGACCAGTGTCAATGAGCCTTTTGGCAAATCAACTAAAAAGACATCACAGTGCCCAATGGTGTCTCCTCATTCATGGTGGATACAGCCCATTACACTCACTGCACTCTGTTCCACAGGGATGCAGTACTCAATCTAGACCTCACTGTAGACATGGCAAAGGCCACTGAGACCAACAGGCATTCACTGTCATGTAATAAAATGAACTAATGCAGACTGATTGTTAACCATCTGCTGTGCCCCTTGGCTATCAAGGGGCATGTCTCTGCCTAATGGCACACAATGATGCATGGTATCTGAGTACTCCGTCATCTTACCATTTCAACTCAAAACCAGTCAGTAGTAATACTTGTGTCCAGAAGAGAGAAACAGCATGACTAATGAATCAATCAAGCATTAATCCAAAAAACATGCACAGTTTTTAGTGCTTTAGACCTAGGACTAGGACAACCATCCATATACAATCACTGTGCACAGCCTAACACTTTGTCTAACTCTGACATCCCCTGACTGTCCAGAAACACCAAGTTATCAGTTTTTAGGTGATCTACCTTGTGCTTACTTCACCTATTCATTCGTTATTTTATCAGGTACACCTATTGTATACATGCACATTTTAATTTACAGTTAAATAATGTAGGCCCACCATAGTTTTACGGGTGATGTCATACTGAGAATATGTCTAGGGACAACGTGTTAAACATTTGATGCAGGATTGTAGCAAAATCCATCACAAAACAAGGGTTTATCCCCTCAAAAACCCACCCATAAATTTCTACCATCCATGCCTTCAATGCCTGGAACAACACAAAGTAAACTAGCTAGTAAACACCATCACTGGCTAACAGAACCTTTTTCCCTTGCAAGAGGAAAAAAATATTTTTAATGCACGTAATGTGTTCTGGGCATGCATTTTTAGCCATGCAAACTTGTTAAAGATGTTACATCTGTGGAATAATGACAGGCTTGTTGTCCATTGTACTCTGAGCCCCACCTTCACAAAGTGTTCTATTGGTTTGTTCCCATTTACATTTAGCCTAAAATGTCACATGGTTACCCCCAAAATCACATCTGGCCCTAGCTGCAGTAATGCTGGTGTGCCTGATGCAGTCAAAACACTGGCACAAACACCACCAGGTCAGTGGCACTGCTGTGTTGAGAATGGTCCACCATCTAAATAATATCTAGCCAGCAGTGGTCTTTTTATGGTCCCTTTCCATTTAAAGAGGAGGATAAATAGTGCAGCAACAGCTGCACCTATGGTAGGTGTATATGATAAAATGGCCAATGAGTGTAGGTACAAAGTAGGTGTTTCTATTAAACTGGCTATTCACTGAATTGCTGCATATGTATATGAATTTACCACACCTGCTTCACCATGATTAACTACTTCAGAAGTCCTAGATAGGCTGGATCCGATGCAGGTGTACCATGAGGAGGGCTGGGGCAGCATGTTTTTTTTCACTGGGCAGTGCTAGAGCCTATCCCAGCTAGGGGCAATTTAGCATATCCAGTTGGCCTGGCTGCATGTCTGTGGACTGTGGGAGGAAACTAGATTAGATAGCAGTTGTGCTGTTTGTAACAGCTTGGCTGGCATGAGATCACATCCTCCACTCTGGAGCGTCTGAAAAGGAAACATGGTGGCTCACTGTGAAGAAGATTCATCTCGGTAATTCATCTCGCCGCGTCCCAAACTACATAGTAGCACACTAAATAGTGTGTATAAATAGCTCATATACCAGTAGAAGTGCCCTCATTAGTGTAGTGTGTGAAGTAAGGAAGTGTTTGGTTTGGGACGCATGACAGTTGTGCTAGTTGGCTAATGTTAGTGTTGAATTCCCTTTCCCTACAATTTTTGTAGAAAAGTTCATTAAAGCAATGATTTCTTGAATGTTATTCATCTTTGTCTTCATTGTTATTTAGTAAATGCATAAAACAACCTCAAGCTAAATTTAAAAGCTAATAGCTACATAAAAGTTATTTGGTAATGTAGTGATTCATAATGCGAATAATCGATTATTCGTTTCAGTAAGCGATCGATTATTCACCTATCAAGTTACTGGTTTGTTGCAGTGCTAGTGACCCCTAGTCTAGAAGATGACTAATCCAAATTGTTCATCAACAGATGGCCTACAGTCGGCAACTGTACACCAGTTAGCTACGATAGAGGGGCTTTCTGATAAAGGGGTCATGGAGCGTATAAATGAAAACATGGATCCTGTGAATACAGCAAGCAAGCAAATATTTATAGGTATTTATAGGAAAACTGCAGCAAGAAAAGAAAAAAACATCACAAGGAGAAGCTTATTTGTATGTACTGAGTCAAATCATACAGCTACCAGAGTCAAGGATTTCCTCTAATTCCAATAACCTAATCTTTTCCCATGAGCCCTCTGGTCACAACTTAAACTCACCCTCCCTCCCTGTCACCCCCATCCCCACCACCTCTTTAGCTCTGTCTGTCTAATTCTCATCTCTCTCTCTCTCTCTCTCTCTCTCTCTCTCTCTCTATCTCTCTCTGTCTCTTTACCTCTCTGTCTGTCTCTGTCTCTCTGCCTCTCTGTCTGTCTCTCTCTCTCTCTCTAACTTACTATCTCCATGTCTACCTGTCCATCATACGCTTTCCCTCTCTACCTCTACCTTCCTCTGTTCTTCTTTCTTACCATCTTTCTCCAGCTTCTCCCTCTCTCTCTCCATTTCTCTCACTCTTTCTCTCCGTGTACATCTCTCTTTCACTATCTCTACATCCCTCTTCCCTTTCTTCAGCATCTCCATTTCTTCTCTCCATCCATCTTTTTTCTATGCCTTCCTTACTCTTTGTCTCCATCTCTCTCATTCCATTGTTCTCTCTCTTTCTGTCTCTATCTCTCTTTCACTCACTCTCTCCCCCGTCACTCCATCTTTTGCTTTCTCACATCTTTCTTTTTCTCATTCCTACCACAACTCTTCCCATCACGCTCACTCTCGACCTCCCTCTTGCTGTTCGGTGTGATGTTGGGAAGGAGATGTCCCAGACCTCCTTAGTTAGGAATTGTGTGTGGGGGGGGGGGTTTCAGAGTGTGAGTTATAGGGTGTTTTTTTGGCAGTCCATGTTGGTTTCTGCTGACTATGCCTTTCTCCTCTGTGACTGAGTGCAAAATGCATCACATTAGCCTTCAGCCCAGCCTCCATTACCGCCCTCCAGCTCAGCCAATCACAATAAAGCTTTCTGTTCCTGTCTGCCACCAACAATGTAGCTGCTCACAGCTCTGGGGGACTTTAACCTTTAATACACACACACAGACACACACACAGAGCGACTGCTATGAGACTCTTATCCAGACTTTTCTAACTTGTGTCAGAGAGGTTGTAACTGGGACGACAAACTGCGCTTGGCACAGTTTTCACAATCTGCTGTATTTCCGACTCAGGCATATCTTACATTAGGAAAACCCCACTAAGCATCAAATGTAAGCTGAACATCTTAGATAAAAACACTTTCAATATCAGAAAATATTTCCTGGAATTTGTGCATTCATGACTAAATTCATGATGTGCACTTGTGCCAACCAGCCTCAACAAGGAGTTGGTCAGTGCATGTTATAGGGATGGTTAGAAGAAGTACCAGTAATATATACAGGAAAAAGTTTCAAATACTAAAGCTACAAATAAAAATAATCTGAGCTTTTATTTTATTTTATAAATAAAAATAATACATAAATAGTTTGGGTTAAAATTATGTTATTTTTTCATCATGAGCCATCATGTAGGCTAAAACTAGATCAACTTGTTTTACACATTTAACATTAATTTCAATTTACATGTCCTATAGTATTTGTGCAGTGAATATAACATATGTTTATGACAAGAGTTGTGTCCTGAAGAGTTGTGTCGGATTACATCAGAACACAACTCTAGTGTAGTTTTAGAGAGCCGATAAAGAATATTATATTATGATAGTATTTAGGAACACCACTACCAGCAGCAAAGACTATAATCAAGAAAAGGAAACATACAGGCATAAGCATGTAAATAAATAATGGAAGACCAATAAAAAAAGTGTATTAAAGTATTAAAGAGTATTAGAACAACTTGAATAAATACAAAACAAGCAACAGAAGACCTCAGAAAGTCCTTGGAAGCAAATGCGACAGAAGTCCACCTCTCCATCATCAAGAGTGCACTCCATAGTCTGGAATATTTGAGAGAAAAAATAGCTGGAAGCTGTTGTTAACTTGTAGATACAAGGCGACATATACATAAGAACACACAAGATACACTATAACACGCCAAGAAAATAACTGCGTTCTAAAACAAGATCACATGGTCTAAAAAGACAAAGAGTGAGTAATTTAGTCATAACAAGCTAAAGCATCTGTCACAGGAAAAGAACACTGCTACACTCCTACAGTCAAACATGGCTTATGCTCTCTGATGTTGTGGGTGTATGTGTTTTCATCAGGCATTGGAGCTCTGTCAGTATGAGTGCAGTTTAATATCAACAGATTCTAGAGAGAAGCTTTTTACCATCTGGCAACAAGACAATGATCCAAAACGTAATGCAAAGCCAACTGTAAAACAGTTTAAACAGAACAAAGGAAACATCTTGCTATGGCCTTCCCAGACTTCAACATGAGAGGAGATTTCTGCATTGATCTGATGAAGGCAGTGACAAATGGCCAGGCAATCTGACAAAATAACAACTTGTATGTCAGTAAGAATGAGTGAAGATTACAGCTGAGAGGATCCAAAAGCTTCTAAGAGGATACCTAAAGAGGTTGGAGGACGTTTTCAATGCAAAAGGGTGAAAATACAAGTCATTAAAGACAACTGAAAATTGAGACATGAGTAGGAATTTTATATCCCGTAGGAACAAGCGTATTATGTATTGTAGAAGATGAAAAGCAAAAGTTATTTGCTATATTCTGAGTGCTGAACCCCTGCTCATCTCTATTTCTGAAAGACTCAGCCTCTTTGGGATGCTTTTTTTTACCCAATCATGTTACTGGCCTGTTGCCAATTAACCACCAGGCTTTTTTTGGCATTACACAACTTTGCCAGCCTTTTGTTGCCCCTGTCCCAATGTTTTTGGAATGTGTTGTTGGCATCAAATTCAAAATGTATTTTCCAAATATTTTTCAAAAACAATAACATTTCTCAGTTTCAACATTTAAATTATTTGCACATTATTTTGTTTGTATTTACATTTTGTACCACATCCCAACTTTTTTGGAAATTAGGTTGTAGGTTAATAATCAAATGACAGATAGATAGTATTCTCATGATAGATCGTATTTCTTTGCTTCAATGAGATGTGATATAGCTTTCTTTTATTATTGCAAGCAATAACTGTGCCAGCAAAGGGTTAAAACACTCAGCTGAGGTCTAACAACACTAGGGACTAATCAAGATATCAAAACACCAATAAAATGTATGCAAAGCTGCTGTCTACAAGGAACACAAGCAGGGTGAGCCAGCTGCACTTTCAGAGATCTAAGCTGAAGAACAAAAATATCATAAAATAAACAACACCATCTGACTAGAGGCGAGATAAGAAGATCCAAATAACACCACAGCTGATCCGATGGAGAGGATGATAGTCATTAGATCAGTAAAAGGAAGCTTTTGAGTCTGGTGACTGTGGAGAGTGATGCTGATAGTAGGGGGCTAATAGTGAGATCAGATGTGATTTCTATCTCAGCAGAGATGCAACAGGGGCTATTGTGTTGTTGTGCGGCAGTGGAATACTAAAGTCAACCTGGTTGCACAATGCTAAGCCAGTGAATTGGGCTATAAACTTTAGTTTTTAGCTTGTTGTACTCCTCATCTGACATTTGAGTAATATGTGCATTGCATTGTAATGGTGAATTTGAATACGGTTACTAAGTTATATATCTGAGTTATTCAGCTTCCTAGCAGTTAGTGCCTGCCTTCCTTCTGCATTCACCAGCTAGCGAAAAAAAGAAAAAAAAACATTCTTAAAACAGCCCTAGAAATCCACCCCAGAGCAGTTGTAGTTTTCAGTTGCTCCCACCTGCAAGATACATCAGCAAAAGGGTTTTTTTTCCCAGGTCTTTAAATAAATAAAAAAATCTCACTCTAGAAGCTACTTCCCCATGTTGTAGGACGTGAGTTTATAAAAAATCAGGCTGCAAATTGACTGCTACTAGTATTTTTAGCTACATTAGCCTCATAGCCCCAGTGCAAAACTAATATCTCTCTCTCTCTCTCACTCACACACACACTCACACACACACACACACACACACACACACACACACACACACACACACACACACACACACACACACACACTCACACACACACACACACACACACACACACACACACACACACACAAGCATACACTCTTCCTCTGTGCTTTTTCAGCCATGGGTATGGCATCTGTCAAGCAAGGGTTAAAGGTCCTTCAAGCTTGTCTGTTCAATTTAGAGCTAGGCTGACCCTTCTGATGTCTTCCAACACACAGACACACACACCCACACACACACACTCTCAGTCTTCTGATGCGCCAGATGAGATCACAACGAGCGGCAAATCGAGCAACACAAACAACGATCACTTAGCAAAACAGTTCAGCTCAGATTCACATGAAGGCTGTAATTGTTTTCTATCCACTGGCCTTGTTTCTTTTCAGCACACTCAAAAAAGCATAACCAAATCTGCTTCTTTTTCGATTGGAGAGGCATTATAAATGGGTGAGTTTAATTATTTTCTTTTCCCTCGCCAAGCAGCAGGTTGGCATGTAGCAATGTGGCAGAAGCCAGTGACACACTCATTATCGGGCGCTGTCAGCAGTCAGCGCTGTGTTTAGTATTAGCATACATTAGAATAAGCATGCCTGCCTGTCGCCTTGCAGATAATGAAATCAGGGTCTGGAGATGGGGCACTTATAGAGGTGGGAAAGGGAGCCTGAGAGGAGTCACTTCTCAAAAACATCAGGTTCTGACTTGACTTCATATCAAAATGACTTATCCCATTGTCTCAGCTACTGGAAGCAGCGAGTTCAGTCACTGCTGCAGGGCTAATTCAATAACATTCAGGTGCCCAATAGCAAAGATGACACATTCTACTGCCTTGCACTTATTTCTCACCATTTTCTCATATCTACCATCCTGTATGTTCTATTCACCATGTTCGACTGTCACATGTGTCAACCATGTTCTATATGTAGCATCCTGTACGAGTCCACCATGTTCTGTATCTACCATCCTGTATGTGCTCCACTATATTCTATGCCTACGTTCCTACCCTGTTGTATATCTACTATACTCTATGTGGTTCACCATGTTCTACCATCACAAGTATCAACCATGTTATATATCTAGCATCCTGTGTGAGTCCACCTTGTTTTACATCTACTGTCCTGTATGTGTTCCATAATGTTCTAGCTACCATCCTGTAAATGTTCCATCATGTTTTATATATTCCATGTTATGTAAGTCCACTATGTTCTATATCTACCAACCAGTATGTGTACCAACATGCTAATCAGCAGTCCACATGTCTTAGCTCTAGTGCACCCTAAAGGCCTTAAACAAGAATTATTATTGGGCAGTTTCGCAAAATACTTTCATATTATTAGACAATTTTTTATGGATATATGTCATTTTGCTTCAATATGAGGTTTTTATCTGGACAGATGATGTCAGGTAACGTTTAAAAGGCTAGGCTTATTGGATGCCTCTGCTAGAGCTTGGTCTAGAGTTACACTATGACAGAAAAGAGACGTGAGGCTTCAAAACAGTCACAGAACAGACCTGCCAAGTAATAATTACAGGGGTCAGAACATCTGAATAGTGCAGAAGGTCCAACATTTTATTTTTCATTTTGACCATGTTTTACTTTCATACATCAAATCTTAGAGCCTTGCACCAGACATTGTTTATTAAAAGTCAACCTGAAATCAAAATTCCATCAACATGAAATTAACTTGGTTATTTAAGTGCCTAGTGATAATAAGCATTGATTCATCACGGCATTCCACATTAAATATACAATTTTTATTTCCCATTAATTTTAGATTGGCGTGTAGTCTGTTTTCCCTACCCCTGAAATGTATTCTGTTTCTTGATTATGTCACTGCACTCCAGCTATTGGGAACAAGACCAAAATAATAATAATAAATGAATACTATGGAATCCCATTTGGTTGCCAATGTGTTGCTTAGACATTCCTATGGCCCCCCTATGGCAGCCCAGGTGGGGGCCATTGCTATTTGTACTAGACTAAATAATGGACTTGATCTTGTTCTTCTCCCTATTTTACAATCAGTAGTCCTCTAGATATGTGACAGACTGGAGTATCTCCTGGATCTCTCCTCTTCCCTGTAAATCTTTCCTACTTATATCCTAATGGCACGATTCAGTGCTGCTCAGATGAAGATGAATTCCCCTTTTGAGTCAGTTCCTCTCAGTGTTTTTCATGCTCTTAGGGAGCTTTTCTTGACGTTGTCTCCCTCAGCAACACTCATTAGGAGGCTGCACCGGCAGGACAATTTCTCAGTTGTAGCAAGTACTGTATAACTAATCCTGAATTTAATTGTTTCAATTCACTTCCTGTGCAAGTCCTCCCCCTCCAGGCTTCATACCTTTTCCACAGATACAGTTAACATTCAGTGAATAATTTGATATATCAGTCTAGAGAATGCAATTTTGCAATCAAACTTCTCAAGTGCTGTGACAGAATGCGGAAAAAGGACAGCACATCTGTGCACAGTCCATAAAAGCCTGTTTTTCATCAAGTTATGCTGTTTCCTGTGAAGTGCCTATCAGAGACCTTTAATGAAACCATAATCTGCCTCATCGTTACCTGGGATATACCAGGTGACAGACTAGGGAGGATCAGTAAAGGTGGCTTTGCAGGGCTTAATGTTAAATCAATTTCAGCATTTTGCCATAGCACTTCATGTTTTATGCATCGTGAAATAGGCAGTTCACATCCGGTGTTCTATTCATTGAAATGGCCAGTTAATCTTAGTTCTGACAAAAGCGCCGTGGCATTAAGCAACTACCCAGCAAGATCTTTTTTCAAGCACGCTTTTATTTTTGAATATCAATCTTCTCAAAATTGCTATTCATTCTTTAGACGCATGCTTTTGAATAAAAGGCTTTACATAAAGTTCCCTGAATCAAGATCTGAGGAACAGAGACATCACACACCAGAGAATTCAATCACTCACAATTACATTTTTTTTCTGACCACTCCACAGTAGAAGAAACAACAAAGCAGTGCATATACAGCAGATCTGAATTTTTAATAGATCTGCCTAAAGCACATGCTTAGCAATACTTGTATTGAAGAGCAATCGTCTAAGGCATGAATAATTGACACTACAAGAGCAAAGCGTCAATGTGCCGGTAAGAAACGCATAGAAAAACCTGGCAGAGAGCTGTCTAAACAGGATGTACAATGTGATGGGAAGTTGTTGAACCCCTCCTGCTGACATGAGTTTTCCATTTGAGCCACAATGCTACGAAGTGCTCTAATTCAATGTCCCTGTATGATCAAACAGGCTTCAGGAAAAAATACAGATATGCCTGCGTAAAATGAGTCAGATTCTGAAAAACTGGGTCAAAAGGCATTTTCTTTGTGCTTCGTCTTCTGAACACCCCCCCCCAGAAAACGTAATACAACAGGGGTTCCCAGTGTTAGTCCTGGTGACCCCATGCTCTGCACATTTTTGTGTTTCTCCCTACTCTGCACTCATGACCCATCCCATGAGGAACTCATTAAACAATTAACGAGTAGAATCTGGTGAGACAAATAGAGACAAAGGACAAACATGTGCATAGTGCGGGGTTGCCAGGACTGAGCTTGAGAACCCCTGCAATACTTTATTTTACCTGTAGATACTGGAGAAATATCACAACCTGTTTTGCAAGAAATACGCAAAAGATTTTGGGGCTTCATTAAAATGGACCAATTATCTTTCAGCTGAAATTTGAACATCCCTGCCTTTATGAATGTGTGCATTTGTCAAACAAAGCTCTTGTGTTTTCGAACTGTGGCCCTCAAACTAGTTCTCAGGGAATTTTACACCCTATAGTCATAGGCAAAGTTAGAAATGCCCCTGGTCAAATTATGGGGTTTGTTAATTTTCCAAATGGAAATATGGTAACGCATCCTTCACACATTCCTCCATAAGAACAAACTCAACTATTCCATTTGTTTACCAATTTTAGTACAGAATTTCTATTTATTTACTGAGTTTAATATTTTAGAGAAAAAACGAATAGGTGAAAGGAGTAGATGATTAATAAACTTTTAACAAAGTATCAGTAACACATCAACATCATATCAGTGAAACAGCAGAAGTGTAGCATCTAACCACACTGAGGTAAACATCTTGAAGATGTTGATACATTACATACATTAAATAGGTGTATTGTTGATAAGTTACATGAAGTAGGCTTGATACGGTGCTTCCATTAAGCAAAACCTAAACCTACCTAGCCTTAGCCAAAACCTAATCCTAACCTTCATCCTGGCCCTTATCCTAACCCTAACCTTAACTTCAACCAAAAACCTAATCCTAAACTTCATCCTGGCTCTTATCCTAACCCTAACCTTAACCTCAACCCAAAACCTAATCCTAACCTTCATCCTGGCTTTTATCCTGACCCTAACCTTAACCTCAACCCAAAACCTAATCCTAAACTTCATCCTGGCCCTTATCCTAACCCTAACCTTAACTTCAACCCAAAACCTAATCCTAAACTTCATCCTGGCCCTTATCCTAACCCTAACCTTAACCTCAACCCAAAACCTAATCCTAACCTTCATCCTGGCTCTTATCCTAACCCTAACCTTAACCTCAACCCAAAACCTAATCCTAACCTTCATCCTGGCTCTTATCCTGACCCTAACCTTAACCTCAACCCAAAACCTAATCCTAACCTTCATCCTGGCTCTTATCCTGACCCTAACCTTAACCTCAACCCAAAACCTAATCCTAACCTTCATCCTGGCTCTTATCCTGACCCTAACCTTAACTTCAACCCAAAACCTAATCCTAACCTTCATCCTGGCTCTTATCCTAACCCTAACCTTAACCTCAACCCAAAACCTAATCCTAACCTTCATCCTGGCTCTTATCCTAACCCTAACCTTAACCTCAACCCAAAACCTAATCCTAACCTTCATCCTGGCTCTTATCCTGACCCTAACCTTAACCTCAACCCAAAACCTAATCCTAACCTTCATCCTGGCTCTTATCCTGACCCTAAGCTTAACTTCAACCCAAAACCTAATCCTAACCTTCATCCTGGCTCTTATCCTAACCCTAACCTTAACCTCAACCCAAAACCTAATCCTAACCTTCATCCTGGCTCTTATCCTGACCCTAACCTTAACCTCAACCCAAAACCTAATCCTAACCTTCATCCTGGCTCTTATCCTAACCCTAACCTTAACCTCAACCCAAAACCTAATCCTAACCTTCATCCTGGCTCTTATCCTGACCCTAACCTTAACCTCAACCCAAAACCTAATCCTAACCTTCATCCTGGCTCTTATCCTGACCCTAACCTTAACCTCAACCCAAAACCTAATCCTAACCTTCATCCTGGCTCTTATCCTGACCCTAACCTTAACCTCAACCCAAAACCTAATCCTAACCTTCATCCTGGCTCTTATCCTGACCCTAACCTTAACCTCAACCCAAAACCTAATCCTAACCTTCATCCTGGCCCTTATCCTGACCCTAACCTTAACCTCAACCCAAAACCTAATCCTAACCTTCATCCTGGCTCTTATCCTAACCCTAACCTTAACCTCAACCCAAAACCTAATCCTAACCTTCATCCTGGCTCTTATCCTGACCCTAACCTTAACCTCAACCCAAAACCTAATCCTAACCTTCATCCTGGCTCTTATCCTAACCCTAACCTTAACCTCAACCCAAAACCTAATCCTAACCTTCATCCTGGCTCTTATCCTAACCCTAACCTTAACCTCAACCCAAAACCTAATCCTAACCTTCATCCTGGCTCTTATCCTAACCCTAACCTTAACCTCAACCCAAAACCTAATCCTAACCTTCATCCTGGCCCTTATCCTAACCCTAACCTTAACCTCAACCCAAAACCTAATCCTAACCTTCATCCTGGCCCTTATCCTAACCCTAACCTTAACCTCAACCCAAAACCTAATCCTAACCTTCATCCTGGCCCTTATCCTAACCCTAACCTTAACTTCAACCCAAAACCTAATCCTAACCTTCATCCTGGCTCTTATCCTAACCCTAACCTTAACCTCAACCCAAAACCTAATCCTAACCTTCATCCTGGCCCTTATCCTAACCCTAACCTTAACTTCAACCCAAAACCTAATCCTAACCTTCATCCTGGCCCTTATCCTAACCCTAACCTTAACTTCAACCCAAAACCTAATCCTAACCTTCATCCTGGCCCTTATCCTAACCCTAACCTTAACTTCAACCCAAAACCTAATCCTAACCTTCATCCTGGCTCTTATCCTAACCCTAACCTTAACCTCAACCCAAAACCTAATCCTAACCTTCATCCTGGCCCTTATCCTAACCCTAACCTTAACCTCAACCCAAAACCTAATCCTAACCTTCATCCTGGCTCTTATCCTGACCCTAACCAGGATGACCAGGGACCTCTCAGGTTAACTATAGATATATGGACACCCCAAATAATGTGAAAAACAACAGAATTCAGCAGATTATAAACAAAGCTTATTTACACAGACAATTAAAAGTCTCTTGATTGATATGTAACTCAGAGTCAGTTTAGTGTTTATTTCTTCTAAAATGCACCACTCAAAATAAAGTGTCTTCAAGTGTGCATTGAACTGTACAGACGTGTGTTCTCTGTAGACGATATGTACCAATTTTCAATTAGAAAATCAACAAACCTTCTTATTATCATCTTCTTGATGACTATAATATTGTACTTGTTTTGAACCATGTAAACAACACAATAAGAGCAAGCCAGGCTAGAACACAACCTCCACTTCACAAAGCTAGTTTTAACACGATTATGTTGGCTGCCTTGGGGTGGAGGGTGGTTGATGGACGTCTTGACATTAAAATGGGTTTCCTTTGAAACTACACTGTCTCTCTTGATATGTTTGGAACATGGTATGAATTCATTTAAGATTAGTTCATGCTCATGTTGCCCTTTTTTCCCATTTGAGACCCTGCCACCCAAAATGTCTGTGCATGGGCCTAGATAAGAGCATTACATCTAGGCTTACATGAAAGAATGCTTGTTTTCTTTGCACTTATCATAACCGTAGTACTCCATTTCTCTAGGCAAGTCTTTTAGATTTGCATGTAGTTGGACTCAAACCCTGCAAAAACTGAGCTGCTGGCTCTTGCTTTTCATTTTTGAAAGAACCCTCAAAACAAATCTTTTCAAAAGAAACTCAAGTGTTATTACTCAAGTGTTAACTGGTAGTGGAATATTTCTTTTTACCAACCCTCGTGCTTATTAGACACATAACAGAAAGTGCTTCAATATGAGATTTTCCGGGACATGCAACGTTTAATAAGAGCTACAGAGAAGATACGAGTCTCGCAGCCTTTAACTGTCCTATATATCCAATGAGGAAATTGCTCTATTACTGTGTTCCTCCTGGTGACATTTACTATGTATCAAATATGGTCCCTGATTCACTGCCTCCCCTGCAGAGCAAATCCATTTCCTCCCATGATTAATTTCATTGTTGCTGTGGATATTATTATTCCCCCTTATTCTGCTCAGTCTGCTGCTCTGGCCCAGGTCCTCTTTGTAATTCTGTTTAGGTTCAGCTGTTGTTACGAGTCACGTGCTCTGAAGGCCTGAGCTGTAATAAGATTCGGCGCATTCACTCCTGTGCTGAGCACCCAAAGAACCATTACAAAGCCAGCTTATTCTGGAAGCACAATTTTCTGGTGTACAATAGATCACAGTGGATCATTTCATAATAATTACTGTAAAAAGCTGAACATACCAGCACCAGTGACTTTGCTGCCCAAAGCTCAGGTGTAATAATCGTTTGGGGCGATTAAGAGCATCTCATTTTCTAAAAAGGTGTTGAGTTTAATTTTCCTCATTAAACCAAGACCTCTGCTCTCATGACAAATGAAGAGGAGAGGATGTATTGAGCTATGCACGCCCATTTACACCCTCAAATTTCAGATTCCTGCACTCTGACTTTAAAGAACTACTAAGGCATACAATAACGTCTTTTCTCATTTCTGAATTAAAACCAGAGGCTTCATTTCTAAAACCTACTTAAATTTTATGCTGAGCATTTGCCCAGGAATGATAGTGTTTGCTTGAAAATAATTTATGCAACTTAGACACGAGACTGAGTAGTATGAATAGTTTATGAAAAAACTATCAAAGAATTTACATTTTTTGTATATTAATGCAATAAATGCTCATGTTATAGAGAATTATAGAGGAGTCTAAATGATAATAAATGACATGATCCGCGCTAATAATCATATTTTTGTTTAGTAAGCCTCAATGACTTGTCTCTGTAAGAAAAAAGACAAAATAGTTTGAACTTTTATTTTGAATTAATGTGAATTTCTCTTCATAGCTAAATCTTTACACCACGGTTATCTGGATCAGACTGAATGAGGCTTCATCGCAGCTATCAGTCTGTTTGGACTGGCTGCTTGAGCATAGTGCAGTTATGAGACTATGTGCAACATGGCTGTCTGGACCGTTGGTGTTGGACCAGCATGAGCGATGCTACACTACAGCGACAAAGCTGCTTGAGTCAGCTGCTTGAGCAGTGCTACCCACCACAGCTAAGGCCTTTTTCTGGGTAGGGGCTTTGCAGGAGGGACCTTCCCTTGTGGCCAAAGACTTTTTTTGGGTAAGCTAAGTGACTCTGTACCATAGTACCATAGTCTGGGGAGTTCCCCTCCAACAGGGTAACTGTGTGTGTGTGTGTGTGTGTGTGTGTGTGTGTGTGTGTTTTGTGAATTGTTTTCTTTACCGTTAAGAATGTATTTTGCGTCCTTGGGTTTGAGAAAGGTGCTATATAAATAAAATGTATTGTTTTTGTTACTACTAGAGTGAACAAGTTTTTCAGAGTGGTTTAATGTGAAATATAACAAATCAAAATGTATACAGTCGCCTCTCTCAAACTCAAGAACACTTTACAGAAGTAACAAAATACATACTGAACAGTAAAAAAAGGAATATTTTTGCAGATGCACGCTGGATCATTGAAAAAAATCAAGGCATTTAAGAAAGAAGTTAACGTGTGTTTCATTGGCTAGAGCAAAACCTTTTACTGTGTTGACCACATTAAACTATGGAATGTCCTCAGGAATTCCAGAGCATGTCAATATTGTAATGAAAAGTCTTTACACTGATCAACAAGCCACAGTCAGGACAGAGAATGGACAAACAGAATGGTTCCACATGGGCAAAGTAGTTTGACAAGGCTGCACACCATACACGTTCAATGCAGAACATATAGTAAGAGAAGCAGGAATGGAGGAAGATGATTAGGATTCAGGATTGGTAAAAGAAACATCAATACCCTGCGATATGTGGATGATACAACACTGCTGGAAAATCTGGAAGACCTGAACTCATAAAGAAAGTTAAAGAACAGAGTAAAAAGATGGGACTTCAGCTCAATATGAAGAGAAGATGTAGAAATGATGGACAGCTTGTTCCTAACCGTTTAAATTTAACGATTTGTCTCTACAAACAAAGATTAGAATTGTCCAGTCTATTTTCTCTGTGATTCTTTATGGATGTGAAAGCTGGACAATAAACAAGTGAGAGAAGAAAACATAAATGCCTTTGAACTTTGGTGTTGGCGAAGACTTTTAAGAGTGCCTTGGATGGCAAATAAAACAAACTAATGGAACCTAGACCAAATCATGGTTTGGGCTTCATTTCTCACTTGAAGCCCAGATAACCACACAGAAGCTGTCTTACTTTGGACACATTCTGAGAAGAACAAGTTCACTGGAAAAGACCATCATGCTTGGAAGAATTGAAGGTAAAAGAGGAAGACTGCTAGATGGATGGACACAATCAGAGGAATCATGAACCAGCCATTCAGAAGAATCAGTCCACTGTGTTTTGCACACAGAGGAATTAGAAATCCACATTTAACCCATCCGTGCAGTGAAACACCCACATACATCAACACACAGACTAGGGGGCAGTGAGCACTTGCCCAGAGCGGTGTAGGGCTGTCCAAGGTGCCCAGGAGCATTTGGGGGTTAGGTGCCTTGCTCAAGGGCACTTCGGTCACGTACTGTCAGCCAAGGGGATCAAACCGGCGACCTTCCGGTCACAAGACTGGTTCCCTACTCGCCAACACACAACTGCCCCAGAGCCATTCATAGAGCCTTTGAGAACACCTGGTTCCTCTCAGTACCACTGTAAAGACAGTGCTTCTTAAATTTCTTTACAGTACAGTATCCCACATAACACACCCTGCAGGACTGTTTACATCTCAACTGTTGAATTACATAGACGTTTAACCTATTAAATGATATTTTGGCTATGGCACCTGCTGCACTATGTTTACAAATTGTGCATTCTAATGCCCGCTGCAGACTGGCGCTTTCACTATGAAAAGTCTGTACATCAGATTAGAAATGTGTTGACCTAAAAACATTTTCCAGCACCACCCCACATTCTAGGCTGTTATGAACTTTTGTCATTGCTGATAGAGCAGAACAGTAAAACACTTGTGCAGAGCTGGAATCGATAAATGCAGGGGTTTCTTTCTGTTGTCCTGAAGGCAGGCTTGTTAGTGTTCACAACTTAGAGGCCTAAGAGAGCCCAATTTTGACCCCCTGCCTTATCCACCAGCTCCTGCCTTCAGGGGGGTTTTATTTTAACCATGTTCAAAAGACTTTCTCACAGCTGACCAGAAATGAGAAAACATTTCAACGCTTTTCATTAACCCTTAGAAGCCACTGTTATGATTACAATATCAAATATGACCTCATCACTTATTTACATTACAGCTCATTTAGGCCCAATCCCATTTCAGCCCTTCGCCCCGACCACTCAGCCCTCTGTTTTGCACGATCACATCTAGAGGTAGAGCGTCCCAGTTTTTGTTGAGTTTTTTCAGAGGCTCACTCCAAACGGAGTGTTATGAGAAAGAAAAAGAAAAATCAGCCAGGTGGCTGTGCAACAACCTAAAAAGCCACAAATGTAAGTATTTTCTCTATTAAAAATGACGAGAACCCATTGTATTGTCTTAGTTTAAAGTCATTTCAATGTATTATGTTTGTTTTCTTCATAACAAGCATAAAAATAGCTAATAGCATGCTAATGTCTTGGCGGCCAGCTAGCTAACTTCCCCGTTCCACCTTAAATAGCCCAGCAGTACTGACACCAGAATGTAACTGCTGCACCATTTAAGGTGGAATGGAAAATCGGAACGAGAAGCTGGTGTAGAGCTGACTTCAGCATCGTATCACCAAAGAATTAGGGCTGAGCAACAATAAATAATTGTCTTATACCCCATCTTTGAAGGCATATGATGCCCTAAATGTAACTAAAGCCCAGCAGCGAGGTTGCTAAACCTTTTGCTTCCCTGCTATCACTGAAAATGGGCTGGGTAGCCTACAGAGCACTGCCAGTAGCCTGTTTATGAAGCAATGCTTTTTTGTTTTTTTTTTTTAATTTGAGGGCAAGATGCCTTTGCAACTCAGTTACAAAGAAGGGGTAGGGGTAGAAAGAAGAAACGGGACTGGGCCTTAAAGAAGTGAAAATGAATGGGCACTTTGAGAGTCTTATTCTCAATGGAGGTTTGACTATCCTTTTTGTAAAGCAGCTGACATCCCAACAGAGAAACAGGGATACGCATCTGTTTTATATGGAAGAAACTGAGATCAAGTGTCTGCTGGTGTCTGATCATCACTGCACTATTTCTAACACTGTGGACACTTTGTGCCTCTGTATTGCATCACTGAGGCCAGGCAGAAGTCATTAACCTTGAACCTGACAGAAGCTGGAACTGTTATTTCTTACATAAACAGAAACTATTACATCAGTTTACATCACTGACTGTTCGTTAACATTCACAACCTGCAAGCACACAGCCTAGTTGAAAAAGGATGAAAACGCAATGTCTTAACTTTGAGACAATTCAGCCATAAACAATGTCATGGCTCACATAAACTAGAAGCCAGGTTGGGCTGGGCAGCTTGCATACTGATAGTGAAACCAAAGGCTAAATATTAACATTTACATGCAAATAGCAACACAAGTTAGTCTAAGGAACTGGATCAAACCAAAACATTCATGTGAGCTTTATAAGTCTATTTACAGTCCTGTTTACACATCAGCATAATCTAAATACATTACAACATGAAATACATGTAATGCCCCGGATGCTGTATCATCGTATGAATTTTCTGCTGTTTAGATTCTATTCAAATATGAAATTATGTCTGTTTCTGATGAAATGTTGAACATGAACATCTGGCCTTTCATTGGTTTTGTCGAAAATAGTATAGAAATTGACTGGGAAATGAGTAAAAACACTCTTTCGTCCTAGAGAGCAGCTTATAAAGGTGCTGCTGCAGTGCTGCAATTTTATTCATGCATTAATTTGATTAGCAAAAAGATTTCAGAGTAGCGGCTACTTGAAGGACAGCTACATAGACGTAGCTTGGTATGGTCATTTTAATAAAGCTCAACGTGAGAAACTATGAGGCATAAAAAAGCATATGAGCTTTATAATTTAGTAGAGGTGTACTGATTATGTCTGCATGATATAGACATGAAACACATTGTTTAATAAATTGATAGGATATCACCAGGGGTGTAAAGAGTACTGAAAATCCCTACTCTAATACAAGTACTGTTACTGTAGTGATAATTTACTCAAGTACAGGTAAAATATTAGTAAATAAAATTACTCAAGTAAGAGTAAATAAGATGTTTTTTGAAAAACTACTTAAGTACAACCTGAACATATTTCGGAGCTGACTCGGCTACATCGTCTGAAATAATCTGTAAAAAAAACACTAAAGCTGAAGTTCTGAGAGCTGAGACTGATCACAGTCCAATCTGCTGGAGCACATTCACACACCATTCTGTGAAGTGTGTAAGGAACAAGGTTTACAGTAAACAGGCATTTCATGGTTAGATGATTATATAAGACGTCCTAGTTTATCTGTTCCCAGTAAAGTATTTAAGAATCCCTGACAGACTGTGCAGAGGATTTTACTGTTAAATCAAGTTCATTTAACAGATAAAATGATTCAAAATTATGAGTAGATTGGTTAAATAATAACGTAATTTTAGTGAGTCCTGCTGCACACCAGCTCCCTGGACTCTAGCTTACATTAATAGGTGTGAACCTCTACAGACAGTAAATACATTCACAGCCTTTGAACAGAGTCAGACATCATGACTCTCACACATGCACCAAGGCGGGGGAGAGCCAATAGAATCGACTTGCAATGAAAGGCATTTCCGTAAAACAAGAACACCCACATCAGGAACGCCCGCTTGTCATCCGTTCTCCTACCTACTGTGTTTACACTTTACTGTGAATCTGCCATCAGGACAGTTACCGATGAGTTATCATAATAATGCCAGGTGCTATAATCAGCTTGTCATTGCTCTGATAGGCTACTCTACATCTCTATGTCAGGGTAGTAGAGTGTATCTGTTTTGTTATGTTATGCTGTGGATGACATGATTTTAATCAATGATACAATATTCAAAAGTACAACTGAGGGAACAATGTAAATATTCACTGACCCTGAACTATATCAGTTTCCACTGTTTTTTATTTTTGTGATAAACCAGTTATTTTGGTATTATGGGCAATGCTGGTGCACAACAACAAAGTTATTAACTGCTATTTCAATTTTTTTTCTTCACGAAGATTGCCACCCAACTAAAAATACTGGGCCTCACTTGACCGTCCCAATGTAAACATTCTGGCTGTCCCTGCTTGACCTAGACGCAACTTCTGCAAAGTATTGGTCTTGGACGGTGTCCAGTCTTGATTACTCTACTACTATTAACATCATAAAATGTACCCCTATTAATTCCATTTAAACATTAAACCAAAGTAGGCATATATGGTGCATTTCCATTTTAGGCCACACAATATGCATTTAAACATATAAAAGTGGTTCATCAATGAGGTTCTAAATAATGAGCCTCAAAAAAACCACAAATATCCAAGGCCTTCTCAGAATTCTTTACAGTTTTGAATCCATAAACAATATATTGCATTTTATTCTATAGTTTAGAATATATCAACAGCAGCCAAAAATATGCTCCACAGTTTGGAATATACCAACAAATATATTGCAGTGTATTCCAATTTCATGCAGGAAGACCATGTCGTGATTTTGCTTCCAGTCCCCAAACTCATAAATCAGCCTGACTGTAACAGCGTGCCAGCTTTTCTCTCACGGCTGTTTGTTTTACAGTCCGCCTTTCAGTTTTACACGCTAACAAACCTGAACCACCTGAGACCTGGCAGCCAAACCAGCTTATTTACATCATGCTGTTCTTTTGTAAGTCGGGAGAGTAAAATGAGCACAATACAGGGATGATGTCACACTTAGGTCCTTTTTCAGAAATGTTCAGCATGATACACGGCCTTAATTAGATCTTTACAGGCAGGCCACAGCTTTAAACAGGTGCTTGCTGAACACCATAAAGAAACTCATGCAAGTTAACTACTGCGTCCGTCCATCCAGACACGTCTGAAGGAAAAGAGGGAAAAGAGACAGGCAATTCACATTATCTTCCAAGTCAACCTCTAAACAATTTACTCTCTCTATAAAAGGTCTGATATTACTTTACTTATCTCTGGGTGCTCTGGGGGCTAGATCTTATGAAGGCAGATGGAAACTAAAGATATCAATGCTACCTTTAAATAGAAAGTGCTTGAGCTTATTTTATATGTGCATATTCTCCTCTAAGTTTTAAACCAGCAATCCTCTGAAATTGGTCCGCTGCATTTCCTGCACTGAATAATGTCAGTATATTATGTCAAAGGTACATATGCCAGCCGCGCAGGAGAAAAATCATACGCTGCTTTTCATCTTTCTTCTCAATTATCAAGCCCAAAGATGGAGGAACACTGCTCTTTGGACAGTGTCGTTTCATATTTCATACTCATTCTTCACATTCAAAGGACTCCAGAAACAAATTGCATTTTAGCTTTGAAATTCAAAGGTAATGACATTTATAAACATTGAGGCACCTCCGCTAAACCTTTCCAAGGGATGTAGTCAGGGAAAGAAAGTGACTAGCTGATGTTCATGGATGGGAAAAGGCTGCTGTACTGATTGTGCTTCCAGTGCAGTTGAGTTGCCAGCAGAAGGAGAGATTATCCAACAGTAGTGTTTCTTTGTCAGACCAATTCACCACTGTCAGATCCACAGCTAGCCTAAGGCAAAGAAGGATTGTGTGGATGATGCTCTCTACTGAATGTGCATGGCCCTCTATTACACTACATCTGTAACAGTACTTATTTATTTCAGAGTTACTAGCAGAGAGTAAGAAGGATGAGAAATTCGAGAAGCGATGAAGTTATAACAGTTAAAATAAAGATTAAAAAAAAAAAACAGATGCACATTTTATGTTTATTGTACTTTCAGATTATCCACTGGCAGGAAAATGTAGCTCGGGACTACATGCTTAATTCCTGTCTGGAAAAGCGCATTGTTTATTTTAAAATATGTAAAAGTTGCCTTACACTGCGCATAAGTCAAGAAATAGCCACAGTCGTATGCAAAAGTCTGAACATTCCTGGTAAAATTAAATATATTATTAAATTTCTAAGAGAAAATATGTCAATACATCCTGTACAGGTAACATACAGCCTAGTTAAAAAAAAGGTGCTGAGGATGTTATATCTTAACTTTGAGACAGTTCAGCCAAGAACAATAAACGTGCCTAGCAACTGAAAGCTACGATGGAAAAGCAAGTGTTATGGGAATAGCATTCAAACTTGTGTTCATTCAGGTGCTGATTACTTGTAAGACAAACCCTCCTCTCCTGGCTAAACAATAAAACCTAAATGTTTCCATGAAACAAAAGTCCATCAGTCCCGCTAAAAACCAGAGTTAAGACATCGTGCACAGGAAACAAACAAACATGGCACCAACAGTATAAAATATGACAATGTTTGCACATCCCACATTGTATTTTCTTTACTAATATATTTAAAATACATGATAAATCCAGCACATACACCGTAAGTATTCTCTGTAAGTATTCTGTACATGATGTGTTAAAATGTGACACTTGACCAAACTTTGGCACACAACTGTACATCATATTACAGTCTTGCTGACATCATTTCTAACATATACACACAATCGTCACGCATGTGATGTTCAGATATTCACGCACCGCCCACTCTGAAGTCACATCGACATCATGAAATAATTCATCACTACAGCAAATACCACCAACTAACACCTCAGTTCATAGCAGTATTATAAAACGTAGTAGCAGTACAATGTACAGTGAAATGTACCTTTAATACACAATGATACACAAACCCAGCTCCCTGCCGAAAGAGTTAAAATAAAGATAAAAAAAACAGATGCACATTGATGTTTATTGTACTTTCGGATTATCCACAGGAAAATGTAGCTCGGGACTACATGCTTAATTCCTGTCTGGAAAACAGCGCATTGTTTATTTTAAAAAATTTAAAAGTTGCCTTACACTGCGCATGCGCCGAAACCAACCTGAGTTCGCAAGAAGTCGCTTACCTTTGCTGTCTAAAGCGAGTTAATGGTTTCTAAAGGACAGGAGGAACACTGTACAGCCCTGGCGGTGCATCCATCAGCGTTAAACACCGAGAAACTGCACATAACATGGGAAAGTACGCTGGCTGATGTTGCTAGCCTGGGTCAATGATTAGCTTGGCTAGCGTTAGTTGTTGACGTAAGGTCAGACACGTTTGGTCCGTTTAGCGAGACACGAAGTGAAACAGGGAGAACATGACAGCGCTAAAATTTTGTGCCAACATCTCATGGCTTTTCACCGAACTGCCAGAATTCAGCCAGCGAGCGCAAGCTGCCGCCCGAGCCGGTTTCCAGGCGGTGGAAGCGGCGTGGCTGTACGATTCAGACCCGGGAGAGCTGCGGAAAGTGACGGAACAAACAGGGCTGGAAGTGGCGCTTATAAACACTCCCCCGGGTAAGAGACGTGGACATAACTTCTGTGTTTGTAAGGTGTTTTAATGGGATTTCGACCCTGTTCGGTTAAAGTAACGGCACATATGTTTTGCTTCCGTCACCAGTGTTCAACTCAAATGGGTGTTTCTCATTTGTAGTTTCTAAAGTGAGGCGGTTCGTCGCAGCGTCGTTAAAGGAGTAGGTGCAAAAGACTACATCCTCCATGATGCGTTGCGAGCACCAAGCTAGCTTCTGCCCAAGAGGACAGATTCACTAGCAAATGTTCCTGTGGTCTAGTCTAATGTCTGAGACACACGTTTAATTACCTTAACCTACGTATGATGTTGGATGGCTGGCTAACGCAGATTTCTCTACTACGGCTTACCTGTTACTTGAACATTATTTAAAACAAAAAAAGTCGAAAAACGCTGTCAAACAGCAGTCAGAAAAAAGCGTGCGCTGTGGTTTACTGCAAGACTTACTTCCATTCAGGACATTTAACTTTAAATCAGATTCCCAACATGCTTTCATGAGGGCTCAGATCAGTTATTAATGTCCGTCAGCAGCTGCTTGGAGTGTCCCCGAGCACTTACACGTTCACACATAACCTTACACGTTTATACACACGTCCGTAACTAGACATACGCTGTAAATTCAAGTTAAGTTATGTGTTTAGCTGTCTGATATCTCCTGGCTTCATGACTTCCCTTGCAGTAAATGGTTATTTTCTTCCTCAGGTTGGAAATCCACAGGTTTCGAGGTTAAATGTTGAAGACAAACGTTTTTTACTTTTGTGGTCCTTTTCTTTGTACCACTTGACTGACAGACTGAGAGTTGGGTCATTCACTGCTTGAATTAAACAGCGTTTCCCAGTTGTGCCCTTGTACTTTTTCTGCTCTAACAACCTGACTCAACGTATCAGTACATTTATGAGTGTAAATATAGCAGGGAAACAGGAGTGGATTAAATATGTGCTGGTTTAGAAGACCTCAATCTACTTCATTAACATACTATACATTTTTAAGTCTTTCTAAAAATTCTGTTCTGTCTTGAACACACAGCTTGTAGAATTTCCATAGATAAGCATTACTGATGGAATATAATGCTCTGGAGCAGCCACACATGAGCCTCAGGCCACCATGCCTGTTGCCTGTTTTGAGTAGGCACTAGGCATGGTGGTCTTAGGCTCCATGCCCAGTGCCTAGTCAAAGCCCCACAGCAGTGGGCTGTGGAGCAGTGGAAGTACAAAAAAAAAAAAGAATTGTCACTTCATCAAAGAACTATGACTCAGTAGTTATGAAAGTATTAAATATGGTGCCCATGTGGTATTTTTCAGGTGATTTAAAGAGTGGTGACTTGGGTCTGGGTGCTGTCCCTGGGAGGGAGCAAGACTTCAGGCAGGGTTTGGCTTTGGCCATTAACTTCGCTAAAACATTGGACTGCAAGAGGTATTGATAATTTGCACCATGTACACTAGCTAATGTACATGTTGTAAAATTAATAGTTTGAAAAGGGAGGGCACTAAAATGTACAGTGCGGGGGTGAGGGAGGACAAGCTGGTTGGCAGTGTTTATTCTTTGCATGTCCTCAGTGCTCCTTATCTTCAGTTAATCCAGACATTGGCCAATTAAAGCTTAAGATCTCAGCTAAAAACAGACCGATTGAATGCGGTGGCTCTTAAACTGGTCCTCAGAAACTCCCCACTTTTGCTCCAACCCAACCCACAGTGCACAGGGATAGAGCCAAAATGTGGACTATTTGAGAACCACTGCCAGAAAGTATTATTTTGTTAAAGTTAATTTCTAATTAAAATCATATCGTGCACTTGTACCAGTCTTTCACTGCGCTGTCAGTAGATTTAAGTCCATTTTGTAATTGCTAATGGGGTAGAGAGACCATAGCTATTTTGCTATTACAAAACAGTAATTTAGCACCAGATAAGCATCTTCGTGTAAATGTAAACTTGATGAAACTAATTTTACAGATTTTTTTATTTAATTCAGTGATCATATGTTACTTTTCATAAAGCTTAACTCCACCTTGACTAGAACTATCAGAACTATTCTATAGCTAGCATGCTAACCTGGCAATAAGTTTATAGTTAAATATGCAGGTGAGTGCATCGTGCAGTTTGCACAAAAATGAGGTTGGAGGTGCAACTAGCAATTTGTCTCCATTTGCTCTAAAAATTATTTTATGCGTTTAAAAAAAACGATTTGTACTAAAAAATGAAAATAACCCTTAATTCTGTGGAAAATATTAAAGCATAGCTTTTGCCATAGTAAAGTCTCCTTCCTTTTGAAAGTAACTATTAGAAATATTTTGATGCAGGATCCACGTGATGGCTGGGAGAGTACCTGCAGGACTGCAACGTTCTGCCACTTCAATGGAGATGGAGGCCACATTTGTACAGAACCTAAGATATGCTGCTGATGTCCTTGCAAAGGTGAAACACACCACTAATACACAGCCTCCAGCCATTCACTGATGGACAACAGAATGTATTTTTATAGGTGAAGAAAATCAGCCGTCATTTTATGGTGCTTCTTTTTAAGTTTCATGGCACAAGATGTGTCTTAAAGCTAAGGGTCATCCAGTTAAAGTGGCTGTGTTTGTCGACCATTACATCATTAAAAACGGTCCCATTTTGAAGGGTCCTTTAAATATGCCTGAGAAATAGTGTATAGTAGTTATTAAGAACATGATGACAAAGCCTTATAAGAAGTACCATTTACTGTAAGCAATGCATTACAGCCATTAGCTGTAAACAATGCAATTAATTAGTGTTATTTGCATTGCTTACATCAATAAGCCATAATGTGGCAGTTGACTCTACTAAAGCTATCATATTAATGCATGATTGAGCACTCAGACTTTGTTTACACGCTGACAAACCTGAAGGACCTGAGACCTCAGCAAGGTTTGTTATACGTTTGGACATGCCAGAGCCTTATTTGGCCTGAAATTTTGATCTGAACCTGAATGCAGTACGAGAACTTGTCCGTGTTCAAGTTCTAATTGAACCTGACCCAACTCGAACCACATCATCACATTTTGAGCCTGAAACTTACTCAGTCTCACTCAAATTCCAAGCAAAACTGGATGGTACCAGCTCATTACTCAAAGTGGCAAATAAAAGCTCACATTTAATGATAATGCCTGTTAACTTAACCTCTCATGACAATGACAGCCGTTAGCAGATATGGGCTAATAAAATAGAAAACAATATAAAATATTGATATAATAAAACCACCAGTTGTCCAAAACTAATTTTAAAATCCACTTTAACAAATGTATAAATATAAACATCCTTTTGTTTGCACTAAACTATCCTCTCTTGAATTGATTCACGTTTTATTTACCTTGCATCCATTTTCTCATGAGTGTAGGCCTTGTGGACTAAATTCTGTCAACAACATGAGTAGATGACTCCAGCAAACAAGACTAAAACTGTGTTCAGTTAAACAAAAGTAGGAGGTAAGAATAAAAACTAAAGCTGGCGGAGATGCAGGGAAAATCTGCTAAAACTTTAAAATCTGGTAAAAGTAGGAGGCAGGCTGAAATTTGAACCTGACCAGAGTCCATATATATATATATATATATTTTTTTTTTAATTATGTCAAACCTAAAAGATGCAGTTGGGCCTTGTCGATTTCAGACAAATATGTCAAGCTCATTAACTGCTCCCAGATATCCTGTGATAGATAGAAGCAAGGCCATTTCCTCTTCACGTGAAGATGCCTCTGTTCTATAACGTGTGAGTAGCACCGTAAATCAGGTAAATTTTGCGAGATAAATGATAGTTGTTCAACAGGTGATGAATGCTTATTTAGTGTAGAGTGAAAGGATAATTACAAACAGGTGATGATGGTGGCATCTACATTGGCTTAATCTTCATACCATCTGTGCTTTGAAAGTTTGTCAGTATTTAATTATACTGTATTGTCTATATAACTTGTAGAATAGCAGAGGTGTCTCTGCTTTGTTAAGTTTTTAATATGATTCTGGAACCACTAGAGCTGCAACATTTGTTGTTTTCTTTTTAGGAGGGGATTCTTGGCTTGATTGAGCCAATTAACACAAGGGTAACTGATCCTCAGTATTTCCTGGACTCACCACATCAAGGTGAAACTGAGATTTCTGTTTTGTGTGGCATATTCTCTTATTTTGAATGTGTATCTCAGATAAAGACTTTATTTGATACATAAATTGTAAGAATATTAAGATGTTTGCACTGCAGTTACCACAGTTATTGTCCACTGACGTGTGTGTTACTTTGGATAGCGGCTGAAATCCTTCAGAAGGTTGACCGCCCGAACATCAAGCTGCAAATGGTGAGTGAATATTGTGCGCTTTAAAATTACAATTCTTCGCATCTAGTACACTGTAAAAATAGGTTGACAACTTAAAAAGAAAAACACTTCAGATCCACTTTTTTCACAGCAGCAAGATACATCTATATAACTCGCAGCAAAGCCTATATGCGCCCTAATGTAGTTGGATTAGATTTACCAGGGCAGGCATTTCAGAACAAAACGTTTACAGTTTTTTTTTATTACTGGATGGGGTTCCTGATACTGTAGAATTGACAACCTGACAGTAACACCAGGCGAGTGATTTTAATCCAGTATGAATCTGCAGTGTGCAGTTTTTCATAATCTGGCGTACACAATTGGAGGGTGTCCAGTATGAATTTTCAGTATGTGTAGTTTTCATGGTCTGACGGTCATAATGGTGGAGTGATTTGAAGCCAGCATGAATCTGCAGTATGTGCAGTTTTTACAGTCTAACTGTAATAATTGTGGTGTGATATGAATTCGTTATGAATCTGCTATGTGTGTAGTTTTTACAGTCTGACAGCAATAATTGTGGAGTAAATTGCGTTTTGCGATTGGCTGAACCTAGAGCTCCCACAGTAATATTAACCATGTTACACACTACTTTGTGGTAATTGAATAAGAGAACCTGCTAATAGACACAACTGTGCAGTATATCATTGTTATTGAGTCTGGTGTCTGTGGCATGATCCTGTCATGAGCATTTGGTCTGTGAGCTTTCAGTGCAGGCCGTCTGTGGGACTTAAGGGAAATAATTGTGATACTTCATCCTAACCCAATCCATCAGTCAAATCCTTCACATTCCTGCTGATTTTGGCAGTGTTTCGAAATGCTGCTGTATTCTGTTTATTGTGGGAATACTGCGTCCTGTGGAAACACTTTCAATCGTGCATAAGACCTAAGCTAGTAAGCTTATGCTGCATACAAAGCAAATGACAGCACTTGTCTGAAACATTTAGAGACTGATTAGATCTGAAAACTTAAGTTCTGACCTGCATGTGAATTGGGTTGAATATGCATTCATATATCCACTTTTGGAATATATCCATATATATCCACTTTTGGAATATATCCATATATATCCACTTTTGGAATATATCCATATATATCCATTTCTGGAACTGTGCAGGCCTTAAACCCAAAGGGTTAAAGATTAAAGTTTGGACATATGCTTTGGGTGTCTGCTGTAAATAGCTATGGCAAGAATTTTTGCCCAAGTCTGGGTACAAGACAAGTAAAGAATGGCAATGAATTCCTAGTTTTCACACAATGTAGTTTGGTGTCCAAAGTTTGCTTCTTTAATTTTGCACTGTAGCTTGCAGCTAATAGTGGGAGCTGATTCCTTGCTTAGCGTGGTGCAAACTGCCTAAAGCATCACACACTTAGACCTGGTTATGTGTTTTTTTATGTTGTATTACATACTGTTGTCTATAAAAATGAACAAATGTTCACCCAGTCATGCAGTTTGTGGCTTTACACTTCCTTGTTATGTATTTTATCCTCATAACTCCAATGCAAAGTTAAAGAAACCTTGGACACGAGACTTCTCAGCTGAGTAATTACATTTGAGTTAAAGGTAAAACATCATGCATTTTTGTCTTATATTTACAAATATTATATTTTAAACCACATTTTAACATTTGTTCTGTATGGAAAAATAGTCATAACCTTATCCAGCAATCAGGAATGACATTGTCGCAGGCAGTAAGTGTATTACAGCTAGTTGTGTGCCCACAGTCGCTTTTTGTGGATAATGAAATCACATTTCAGTGTGTGTTTTTCCTTTTTGATTTCTCGGCTAAATAAATTATATCTGGGGACTTTGTTCAGTGCATAGCTGGAGGGAGGCTGAGGGCATTAGGCAGTATTGCAGCTGCTGCGCCTGCATCCAGGCAGGAGAGAAAAGACTTTAATGTTTCTCTCTTGGCCCTCTATTGTCAGCTTTACTCTGTCTAAGGAAACATAAAAGCCAGGGACTGCAGCAAAGTATGATTAAAGGCGGTGAAGGAAAAACACCAGTTGAGAAGCACAAGAGTTTCTCTAAATCACGCAACTCTGTAGAGGTTGCTGTGTGTACTCTTGACAGTGGCCATCTTTTTCTCTCTACACAGGACGTTTACCACTGGCAGATAATGGATGGGAACCTGACCCAGAACATTCAAAAATACTTCCCCCTCATAGGCAAGTAACACACTCCACATTGAGCTTTGAAATTTCCTGTTCGCTCACATGGGGACGTCATTTCACACTAAAAATGCATGTTTTGGTACACAGCCCCAAAATCACGCACACGTAAATATAAATGGAAAGCACTGTGGGTTTAGTTAGCAGTAGACGGACAGTCTGCTAAAAAAATTACTATTACTTATTTTCTTCTTTTTAGTTTTGGCTCGAACCCAGTTCTAGAAACATTGGGGCAGTAGGTAAAATGCAAATAAAAACAAAGCAGTAACAGGAACAGTTCGTCTCCAAATGAGTCCCCAAATGATTAAGTGTTGTTAAAAGGAAAAGTGATAGTGGTAAATACACTCTTGTCCCAACTTTTTTTGGAATGTTTTTCTGGCATCAAATTTGCAATGAAAATACAGTATCTCACAAAAGTGAGTGCACCCCTCACATTTCTGCATATAATTTATTACAAGCCCAATTCCAATGAAGTTGGGACGTTTTGTAAAACAGAAATAAAAACAGAATATGGTGATTTGCAAATCCTTTTCAATCTGTATTCAATTGAATACACTACAAAGACGAGATATTTAATGTTCAAACGGATAAACTTTATTGTTTTTTGCAAATATTCACTCATTTTGAATTTGATGCCTGCAACACGTTCCAAAGAAGTTGGGACAGGGGCGTGTTTCCCACTGTGTTACATCACCTTTCCTTTTAACAACACTCAATAAGCGTTTATGAACTGAGGACACTAATTGTTGAAGCTTTGTAGGTGGAATTCTTTCCCATTCCTGCTTGATGTCCAGCTTCAGCTGCTCAGCAGTCCGGGGGCTCCGCTGTCGTATTTTGTGCTTCATAATGCGCCACACATTTTCAATGGGAGACGGTCTGGACTGCAGGCAGGCCAGTCTAGTACCCGCACTCTTTTACTACGAAGCCACGCTGTTGTAACACGTGCAGAATGTGGCTCGGCATCGTCTTTCTGAAATAAGCAGGACGTCCCTGAAAAAGACGCTGCTTGGATGGCAGCAGATGTTGCTCCAAAACCTGTATGGACCTTTCAGCATTAATGGTGCCTTCACAGATGTGCCAGTTACCCCTGCCATGGGCACTAACACCCCCCCACACCATCAGAGATGCTGGCTTTTGAACTTTGCGCTGAAAACAATCCGGACAGTCCTTTTCCTCTTTGGCCCGGAGGACACGACGTCCATGATTTCCAGAAACAGTGTGAAATGTGGACGCGTCAGACCACAGGACACTTTTCCACTTTGCGTCAGTCCATCTCAGATGAGCTCGATGATGAATGTCAGAATGATGTCAGTTTTTAATACAGTGCCGCATAAGGGATCGAAGGTCACAGGCAGTTGGTTTTCTGCCTTGTCGCTTAATTGAAGAAATTTCTCCAGATTCTCTGAATCTTTTGATGATATTATGGACTGTAGATGATGAAATCCCTAAATGCTTGTTGAGAAACGTTCTTAAACTGTTGGACTATTTGCTCACGCAGTTGTTCACTAAGTGGTGAACCTTGCCCCGTCCTTGCTTGTGAACGACTGAGCCTTTCAGGGATGCTCGATTTATTTGGGCATGGAATTCACCAGAGCTGCACAGGCTGCTAAAGGACTCCTCTTCCACTCCTCCATGATGACATCACGGAGCTGGTGGATGGTAGACACCTTGCACTCCTCCTTCCGCTTGAGGATGCCCCACAGGTGCTCGATTGGGTTTAGGTCTTCAGATAAACGTGGCCAGTCCTTCACCTTTACCTCCAGCAAGGCAGTTGTCATCCAAGTGGTGTGTTTCAGGTCGTCATTGTGTTGGAAAACTGCCATGTAGTGCGATCATGCTCTGCTTCAGAATGTCACAGTACATGCAGGAATTCATCTTTCCCTCAATGAACCGCAGCTCCCCAGTGCTGGCAGCACTCATGCAGCTCCAGACCATGATGCTACCACCACCATGCTTGACTGTAGGCAAGAGACAGTTGTCTTGGTGCTCCTCACCAGGGCACCACCACATACGCTGGACACCATCTGAGCTAAACAAGTTTATCTTGGTCTTGTCAGACCACAGGACAAGGTTCCAGCAATCCATGTTCTTGGACTGCTTGTCTTCAGCTGTCTTCTTGTGCATTAGTTAGACCGAGTTGATGTATGGTCTGAGCACTGACAGACTGACCTCCCACTACTTCTATATCTGCAGCAGTGCTAGCAACACTCACACATCTATTTTTTGAAGCCAACCTCTGGATATGATGCTGAACACATGGACTCAACTTCTTTGGTCGATCCTGGTGAGGCCTCTTCCAAGTGGAACCTGTCCTGGAAAACTGTTTTATCCTATAGCTCAGTTTCAGGGTGTTAGCAGTCTTCTTATAGCCTAGGCGTCTTTGTGGGGAGCAACAATTGTATTTCTCACATCCTCAGAGAGTTCTTTGCCATGAGGTGTCATGTTGAATATCCAGTGGCCAGTATGAGTGAATTATACCCAAAACGCCAAATTTAACAGCCCTGCTCCCCATTCACACCTGGACCCCTGTAACTCTAACGAGTCACATGACACCAGGGAGGGACAACGACACAATTGGGCACAATTTGGACATGTTCACTGTGAGGTGGACTCACTTGTGCTGCCAGCTATTTAGATGTTAATGGCTGTGTGTTGAATTCTTTTCAGAGGACAGTAAATCTGCACTGCTATACAAGCTGCACACTGACCACTTTTAAGTTTCATTTCTATAGTGAAAAGATATAATTAAAATATTTGCAGAAATGTGAAGGGTGTTCTCACTTTTGTGAGATACTGTATATTTACAAAAAATAATGACATTTATAAGGTGTTTTTTTATGGTTAATACTAATTAACCATAAAAAAACTAATTACTGAGTTTTTTGTTTTTATTAGCATTTCACACACTATCCCAACTGTCCCATGTATTTTCTGGCTAAAAAAAATTAAATAGCACATGCTAATAAAACCAGAGGTGTGCTCATTAGCATGTCTAATACATACGAGTGAAGACTTTTATTCAGTAACATGATTTTTTATTTATTTTTTTAATGCTTTTTCTGGTTCTGTAACATTCCTTTTTTGAAGATACAGGGGTTTGTTCCAATGATATGTCACCTTATGCTCCTAGAAAATTAACTTAAGGTATAATCCATTTTGTATTCAGATTTATGATGAATGTTGTATTTCCTCTCATCTCATCTGCTCATCTTCCCTTCAGAACATGTTAAATTATCTACTTATTTCATGAGCTTTGAATTGAATTTGAATATCAAGTATTAAGCTGCTACATTTTGAATATACGTTCTGTGTTCAGTTTAATAAACATTTGGTTCTCACGTTGTGATGGCAGGTCTCACCATTTGAGTACTGAGCATTGTTGCAGTAGACTTGGTACCAGCATTGATGTTAAAATTGTGGTTTTGTGACATCTTTGTCCTGCAGTATAGGTCAAACTTTCCTCTTCTGTGGAATCCACAGCACAATTACCTCTCTACATCACAGGTCATGTCCAGGTCGCCCAGGTTCCTGACCGCCATGAACCAGACAGTCCAGGAGAGGTCAACTTCCCTTACCTCTTTAACCTGCTGGAAAAGCTGGGCTACCAGGGATATGTGGGCTGTGAATACAAACCAATGGGTGAGTACACAATTGTCTGAGATTAAAATTGACTCATGAACTGTTTTTTTGGTGTCTATGGAGGATGTTAGAACAGGAAAAACACAAAAAAAGCACTAACACAACTAATTGAACTCCTCATGTAATGATTAATCCATTTATGCACAGTTAAGAGCAGGAAAACCACAGAATTGTTCTCAGACTGACAAGTAGAGAGAGGAGCAAAGGTGGTATTGATTGACTCTTGGAGAAATCAGGGTCAGAAACCACACAAGTCTATTTGAGAGTGCTTAACACAGTTTGAGGCAAGTGTGATTTAGACATTCAGCTTGGTTATGACTTGTTGGCTACATTAGCTTTGTTTCTCAAAAGCAAATTAAAAACTGAAGCAAACTTGGCATATGGAGCATTTTGAGGTAGATTAACTACATTTGGTGTAAATCTGGTTTTCCTTTAACTTTCTGTTGTGCAGGGCCATGTTTGTGTTTTGAAAGAGGTTCACAAACTAAAGGTTTTCTGATCTTTCAGGCTCCACAGAAGCAGGCCTGGATTGGGTGAGGAAGTACTGGGGGGGCAAAAAGTGAGAGAAACTGCAGTTTTTCACAATCAAGATTGAGCTTTTGTAGGACACAATGGAACAACACCTTCCCCTCCCCCTCCTCTACACCATCAGCAACATTTAATCTTGGACGAATCTCTTGCCCACGTTTAAAGTGTGGCTGTTGTGCAGGGGGAAATCAGGCTGTTCAGCACGTGTCTGTGCACAGAAATCATGGCCAGCAAATGCATGCATATTTGGAGAAATTGGGGCAGTAATTACACACATATTTACTGATAGGCTTGTTTAGATGGAGCCTCTTGTCTGCTGGAGATAAGCCTGGAATTGAACACTTTTATCAAGGACTTCCTTCACCAACCAGCGTAATAAATGCTCAAGAATAATACTAGGAAGTTATTATATACAAGTCCTTATTTGCATCATCAAGCAAAATCCTGTTTATGGTGACCTGTTAGTTCTGTCTTTCAAAGCACTGTATTAAACACAACATTGGTTATTAACCATTATGGTTTATTGTTACATTTTATACTTACAAACAGTTCAGTATATACATAATGTACAAGTCTCAGACATTTAAACCACTCTAATTATACTATTGCCTAAATACACACATCAGTTGCAAATGATTACCTTCATGTGTAGCATGTGTGTCCAGTGTCCTTCTTTTCAAACAAAAACAAAAGCACATTGTCTCATTCAGCAGTACAGTTTTAAAGAAAAGTTCAAAATCAACCAATAATATTTGGTTTCCTTCAGTAATGGGCTGCCTGTGAGTCCCAAGGTGATAGAGACGTCTCAGTGCTCCTGTGAAGTGCGCGCCAGTAGTAGACATTTTTCTGCTGCTCATATATTTGTCTTTTCCCCAATTACATAATGATGATTAAATTGCAAGTTTTTTTTTCTTGATTCTCCTCTATTGATACAACACTAATTAATCTGTCCGCATCTTTAGGAAATAAGGCAAAGTAAAGAAATGTAGGCACTTTTGGGGTGAGGATGGCATGGCAGTAGGGGAAACTGTAAAATACCAATAGGGTGGAAGAGAAAGCAATTAGCCAGCAATGCTAATAACCGGGATCATGGATGCCTACAGTAATGTACAGTAGTCATATCCTTAAAGCCTAACTCACCACCGCACTCACTGAGAGGCTGAGTAATTTTTTCTTCCCAACGTGTGCGCTGAATATAGCAGACCTGAATGATTCATTGAATAAATGGCAATGTGGAGTCACAGTCTCTGACTCTCCCTCGCTCTGTCACACAGTCCTGATCAGAAGTCACTCTTGCACTTATTTCAGTGGTGCAGGCTTAACTTAATTGAATTCGGCATTAGGGCTGCACAATATATCAATTGTTAATTGGTATTGCGATACTGGCCTTTGCAATAATAACATGAAGGGCTACAATAGGCAAATGAGCCCGCCAACCAAGCACTAAACGTTTTATTTAGGTGAACATAATATACTCTGTCAAAATAATGCAAGCCGATCATAAAGGATTCACTAATGTGTCTAATTCTAATACATCACAACTTTGTAATAGCAATAAAATTGCAATAATGCATTTCGTCCATATTGTGCGGCCCTAGCGGTTTTCATTCAACTGAATGGGAAACAAACAGCCTAAAGAACACAAATGTAAGCTGAACAGAGTATGGCTTTGGCAAACCAGTAAGGTGTCATTGGCCTGTACTGCTGACAAGAGGTCCTCTCAGACATGTATAATACAGCCTTATAAAGGGGCCAATTTTTATAAGTGGTAAAATGCTTAGGCCAAGGCAATAAGCACTTTACACATAAGCATCATTCAGTTTGCTTTTCTGTGAGGTAGTTTTCCTCTCAGTCCGGCCACACTGGATCCATTTGGAGGTCAAACAGGTCACTTCACTTAAACCCATGATACACTGACCCAACTTTTTAAAGCAAACACTAGCAAAGCCAAGCATTATGTTTGGTGTGCTGTACTTCTGTGTAAAGGTTGAGAGTCTACAGAACGTTCTCTATGCAGACTGGTTTATTTGGCCTTTTAATTCGTTGTATGGAACATTTTAAGTCAAATGCCAATATTGTTGTCACGTAGTTCACGCGTGTTGGGCTTTATAGTTTGTACCATAAAAAGTATTGCTACTGGGTTTTATCCCAGATATTTCCAGTTTACAGTTTTGATTTGTCCTTCATATTATAGTATATATACACGTGTTTTGTCGCATACATACAGAGACAACAGGCTTCTGTATAAATTTCAGGTATTTTCAAAGATTTAGTGTCTTTCTTTTTTCCCTCTCAACTCCATCTGTGGGGTGCTACAGCAGACCTGTCCAGAGGTTGTAGCAGGCTGTGTTGATCACAGACTCCAAGTGATGGTACATGGAGACAAGCTGGGGTGGAGGGCTGTTGCTAGGCTGCGGTTGTGATGGCAACGGCTCCCTGAAAACAACCTTGAGGCTCTGGAGGGAAAGCATGAGACAGAGGGGTTAAGGAAAGATCAGCATGCGATTTCACGCTGCAGTTAGCGTCCTGGCGCTTTTACACATGGAAATGAATGTTATCGCCTAGATTCAGGCCAGGATAAGACTTTGAAAAATACAATGCCTCACCGTTTTCCCTGCCTGGGCATCCAGGAAGACCAGCACAAAGCAGTCCGTGAACTTCTGGTTAAGGACAGCCTGAAAAGAAAAAAGAACTAGTTAATGACATTCAGAAAGAGCAGCATTTAAATTTCCAAATTCTTCCACCCGTTTTCCTTTTCATCTTTAAATTTAACCTCCAGTGTGCATGATCCATTTAATGTCAGCCAGCATTAAGGCATTGAAACAGCACTGCTTTTCAACACAGACACTAACAGAGGGGAGTTCTGTTTTGGACGTATGTTAAGAAAAAATTACAGAGCATGTGAGCAGGCTGCTTTCACAGCATCAGCACAAAAGTCTTTGAAAGTGCCGGTCCTTTTGATGAGGAGTCTCTCATTTACAGAATTAAGCAGGGAGTAACCTCCTGACACTTTGGAGGAGCTGACAATTATTCCTCATAAAATTCACCTAATCCCCTGCGAGACTTTAACATTTTAACACCACGCAGGCGTTCACTGGAAACCACAATGGTCTGAAAACGATGAATAGATTACTCTCCTTCACTTTTACCTTCAATAAGTGCCCAAAGTAAGTGGAATAATCTACCTCCGAGCTAAGTTGAAGTCTTCAAAGTGACTCGAGGCAACTGCTGAGTAGATTTATGCTCTTTTTTATACAGCAGGATTTTAAATAAATAAATAAAAAGCTCTCCTCAGAAAAAATCAAGGGGTGTAATTAAAGTGCACTGCTGTCCTGGTGTTCGTGTCAAATGTTCAGATGTAGATGGTGTTTCCTCTGTAGAGGCAGGAACATTACATTTTTGCCAGGTGGTGTGGGCTGTTGTAGGCAGAGGTTAATAATCCTGTGCATCTACTTTGGGCACTATACAGGTGCAGGACTGAAGTCTTTATATAAGCTGAAAAACCACACATACTGCAGAGCTCTTACCAGGTACTGAATGCCGCTGTCGTCCACAAAGTGCCTGCAGCTTTGAGGGAAGCGTGAGAGCAGCACTTTGATCAGACTCTGATACCAAGCAGGACTCATGGTCAGGAAACAATCCTGTCAACCAATACACATCATTTGCATCAGGCCAATCAATACACATCATTTTCAAATATATGTGTGTGTGTGTGTGTGTGTGTGTGTGTGTGTGTGTGTGTGTGTGTGTGTGTGTGTGTATATATGTATGTATATGTATATAAAGTCAGTCTTCTGGGCACTTGTAGAACATTCTACAAGAAAAGTCACTGGAATAGAATGAAACATTTCAGCAGAAGAAACACAACCATCAAGTACTTCTGCACATTCTACTCATGACCTAAATTTGATTCCATTTAAAAGAAATCTAATTCACAGCGAGTTCCCCCTGATCCGCTATCACATGTGCGCAGAAATACCTCCGGAGGCTACATCCATCCTTCCATTGTGAACCCGCCGACATTTGACAGCCGCGTACATCATCCAAATGAAGAGATTAGCATTAGTGCTCCCACTGCAGAGTGGCACATCTTGGTGAGACTGACTTGGAGCTTAAATTTGCAAAAAGGAAAAAGAGAGCAACACCAACACCATGTGCTCAGGAGTGGTGCTCAGAGGACAAGGAAGAAAGATTGCATCAGAGCAAAACTAGAATAAAGCTTGTTAAGTGAATGTGACCGAAGCGTCTTTTCAGTACAGGTTAGAAGAGACAGGAATTCCCGTGAGAACAACCAGGGCAGTCCAGCGTGGCTGGTCACCAGCCAAACCAGCATATGTTGTGTTTTGGATGCTGATATGCTGGGCAACCAACTAGACCTGCACCACACCAGCTTGTGCTGTGTTCTTCAGCTGGGTGCTAGCACAGGTGTTATCACAAAGCCTAAAACTTGTACTGGCTAGCTGGTTACCTATGTAGCAGAACACTACCTTCCAATATGTTATTCTAGTAGTGCTGTACTAACACAAGATGTAAAACCTTTTAGCTATGAATAAATAAATAAATATATAAAGTTGTAAAGGTTCTACTGACTGTGCTAGTAGCCATGCTGATTTGCAGTCAAGCTCAGAGCGGGGAATACTATCCTGACTTTCCGAGTAGAAATTCCCAGATGAGGGGACGTTTTCTTCATAGTCTGAGGTGTGAAATTCTGAGTTTTGAGCTCGAGTCAAAGGCAGCATTACACTAGACTAGCTGGTTAGATACTTATGCTAACACAAGCACTGCACCATATGCCAGCATTCCATATGTGTGCATTGCCTGGATTCACATCCAGCAGTAAAGTGAATTTCAATGTGAATCGGAAATCAGAGCACACAGAGGATCAGTCTGTTCTACAGACAAGTCAAAAGAAAATAATAAATAAAAATAATGTATTTGTTCAAAAATGAAGTACTACAGTGTTCTGATGAAACACAGTTCATTATTTGTTGAAGCTCAACTGTTTATCTACTTTTTAAGATGTAGAATAGGCAAAACACTAGATAGCAGGCTAACCTGTTAGCATCAGGTTAAATAAATCTCTGTATGAGTATAATCACCCAACATTTGAACAAGAGATATATTGTGTGTGTGTGACAGCTACAGCGTCATGCTACCACCAAAATGTCATAATAACACGGGGTATAGAAGTTACACTAGTTAACTACTTAGTTCCTTATGTTAGCACAACACTAGCCAGCCACTATGCTAACACAACAAATGTCATGCTAAAAAGAGATCTTATTGGGCCCAAGTCTAAAGCCATATCAGGTCCTGAAACCCTAGGTAGTGCTGCTGGTGGCAGATGGAGCTGTAGGGCAAATGTACAAAAGATGAAGAGGAGCATGAGAGGAGCATGAGATCTTCATGCAAGTTTGCTATTCCTGATCTAACCAAACATTCCAGAGCTGGTTTGGTATCAACATCTTGAAAACTATGAGATGGGTTAGGACAGCAGGAGAAGAAGATAATGATATAACAAATAGCAAATATGTGTGCGTGTGTGGGGTGATGATTTTGACCATGTCACAAGAACACTCACTTCATGCCACACACAAGTGTCTGTCCACACCCTGTGAAATCCCTGCACTCATTTTGCATGACGGACAGCATCTCAGCCCTTCCACTGCTACAGCATACTAACATCCATGCACACGCACATACACACAAACACAACCCTCCAACAAATCTCAGCGCTGCTCAAATGCCAAAAATAGAACAAGGTGTAATGAGGAAAAAATACAATGCTTGCACTCCAAACATTCAGAACTATGTTACATATTTCTTTCAGTAGTAGGTACCAAGCAATCTAAAGCAGTTACTAAAGATTAACTGAATAATTGGCCTTAAGTGTAAGGGGTTAATATAGCCAAAAAAATGACAGCGTGTTCAAGGTTAGTTTGACAATAAATATATTGTCAAACAGAAAGTCTGTGAATTATGCCAGTCTGGGCTCATACCATTGACTTTTTCAATGACAAATAACCAAACAGGCACCTTGAAGCCCTCAAATGTAGTGCCTGACTGAACAAGTGTGTGTTTTGGTGTTATTAAGTCTAAGTGATTGAAATGTAAGTGTGAGCTACATGAAATAAATAAGGACCCTACTGTGATATTATCCAATTGATTACTACAGGAATATTAAAGGGTTGAGTTGCTGTCTATAGTTCACTGGTTGTGTACGGCTGTACTGCTGTGTGCAATGAGCATAGCACGTTTTTCCCCGACAGTGCAATGGGCTATGGCTGCCGCTGCTGTCAGCTACCCATCAAAACCAGTGTTTTGCTTACAACACACTGAGTCGAGACAGTTGAACCATATAATTTTCCAGCAGTTTCCTAAAGACTGACTTCCCTGCACACTCTGCTGTATTTGTGTGTATGTGTGTAGTGACAGAGAGAGACCATATGTCTCCATTCTGGGACTTTGCTCTTAAACTATACACTGAGTTCATCAAAAAACCCACCATACAGGTCCACTATATAGAAGTAAAATTACTGACTTAGCTCACCAGTTACTGCATAATTTATGAACCCAACTCTGCTCCACTTCAGAGGCCACCATAGGAACACCTCTGACCAGATATCATCTGGGCAGTGGATAGGCTCGAGTTGATGACAGTAACATCGATTGGCAGTAGTTTCCATACACTGCTACTGGCAATAGATATGGCTGATTTAAATGTCAGAAAACATGCCACCCATGACTTTAAGTGGACTGTATGTAGCAGCATTAGATATTTTTTCCTGACTGTGGTCCACTACTCAAGTTTCTGGTCAATTGTGGTGCTATTGTGGTCTCTTCCCACTATTGGATGGCTGAAGGTACACCTATATGGTGTTGCTCACAATAAATATAGGTTCAAGGCATGCACTTAACAAACTCACTGTAATCTATTAATTTTGTGATCATACCAGCTGAGGGTCAATCTCTCCAACAGATCGGCTCTGCACAGCATTCAGCAGCTCCTCCAGTTCAGCAAAGGTCAGCTTGCTAAGTTTGAGCTTGTCCAGGGCGAGATGCTCACCATGGAAGAGCCGCCTCCATAGATTGTCCCGACGACAGTGGCCCATGGCCTGCTCCACACTGCTCTGAATCTGTCTGCGTGCTGAATTTACCTCAGAGTTCAGTAGGGGGAAGAGAGGGGATGAGTAAAAAAGGCCTGAGGAGTCCAAGCCTTCTGCTAGTCCAGCCTGAGCTCCAAGTAGGTTGGCCTCCACAGCTTCAGGCTCTGGGCTAGTCATGGGTGTCGGTGTTGAATTGGTCGTTTCCTCCCATAGATCAGTTTCAGGCTCCTGGCCTCCAGTGCTGCCTTGCTCTGCCCGCTCAAGAGGGACACGCCCACTGAGATCACGAGAGTGTTCAGAGGGGTCGCGGTAAATCTGAGGGAGCTTCTTGAAGCGCCGCATGTCTGCTGTCAGCCGGGGGAACAGCTCTCTTTGGCTGGTCATAATCACGTAGTAATGTAACCTGTGCACACACAAATGAGAAAGAAGACAAAAATCACTGCCGTTCATATAAAGTACTACTGGAACAGCATTATTTTTTACCAGAGGAGGTTGTGCAATTTAAATTGGTTCTAGTATATGTATTAATTTCACAAATGCCCCGAGACAGCCCAGACTGAAAGGTCATAGCTCGGATATACACGTTAGCATTATGCCACACAACATTCAATAACAATAACAACACACTGTATGGCTGCGTTTACAGGTTCAGTTGTTTCAATTGGAGCAATATAGATCGGAACAGATCAACTATTAATTCTGTATTCAAGTCACTCCAAAATAATTACTGTAAGACTGTATAAACTACACAAATGCATAAACTGCAAATTCATTCTTGATTAAAATTGCTCCACAACTATTACTGTCAGACTGTAAAAATGACACACACTGCAGATTCATACTGGATTAAAATCATGGAACTTGTCTGTTATGTTAATTACAGTATTTCCCCAGGTAAAATAAAACCAGCTCCAAATACACAAAAAAAGCCTGTAAAAATACTAGGATGGCTGCACTCTGTTTAAGTTTTTCTATTTCATGCTATCTTGTTCTATGTTGCCCATTTGACTTGCGGTAATATGGACACATCACTTAATTCACTTACAATTACCAAACAAATCAAACTTCAGGGGTTACATAAGGAGCCAGCAGCTAAATGGCTGGGTTTTTGTTACTAAGTTTAAGGGGTTGAAATGTAAGTATGAGCATGACAGAAAGAATTAGGACCCTGCTGTGATATTATAGGGTCACTTTTTATAGAAATACGGAAAGGTTGAGTTCCTTCAAAATCACTGCCATTCATTAATTACACATAAAAAACTTGTAACAAGCAGATTAGCACAGCACTCTCTTGTCTTTGTTCTCTCTAATCCTTCCATTTGGTATGTGTACCTCAGCAGGTGTCTCTCCCCCTCAGACTGCTCCTCAAACGGAGCTGCATTGTGACACACCAGCAGAGACACGTCAAAGTCATCATGGTGACGCAGTCCCTCCAGGTCCTTATATGTGCCAGAGCTGAAAGAACACAATGCACGTTCATTCACAGGAAGAAGAATGAACAAGAAAAAGCAAAACATATACTGAAAAATGGGACTAATAGTGCATTTTATCAGTGAAGAACAAAAAAGACCATCTGCCCAAACATGTTTAATGAATGAAGTTTACTTCTTAGGTTTGCACAGGCGCTAATAAAACTCCTAATCAAACTGCTTGCTTTCTAGACATCTTGGCTGATCAACTACATTTAGAGTAAAAAGGTAAGTCTGTTGTTTTAGTTATATTCCAACTAAGGTTTCAGTCCATTTTGACCAGGTTCTAATAATAACAGAGATGAAAAAGACGCTGACCCTTTACTTTAATATAAGCTCTATTTTCCAGCAAATGAGCCCACCTCAGCCCCTGAAAACAAATGAGGTCATCTGAGAAAGGAAAGAAAACAGATACAGGAGCCTAGCTCTGAAACAAATTTGTTGACAATGAGTCTCTACTTATCTCTATTTCTACATAAAACTGCACTGTACCACAAACAAAGTGTACTGTCATGAGGGATTGGTATGGTTTTAATGATATACTGTGAGTCACTGCGTAAAGCCTGAAATAATCATTCAGAGGCTGTAATGAAAACAGTCTATTATTTACTTACATCCTCAGATCACCAAAAGACATTGTTTTGACTGTGTTCTCTTGAACACTTAATGCGCTTGCAATCAGCAGATTCATTCATTTTGGGGAAGCGGTCCAAAGCACCAGTGATACAAAACGTTTTTCCACACATTGCGTGCAATTACAAATTTCCCAAAGAGATCTCAAAATCCCCAAAACAGTAGTTTTAGTGCATTAACTGGTAGAGAGAGTGTTCAGTGCAATGCACCATTTAAAAACCACCTTTGTACTGAATTCTTCCGGGAAACCCAGCCATGAACAGTAAACCATAGCAATGCTGCAGTTCATTTCAAATTCATCTAAATAGATTTGGTGTATCTATCAGTATAATATCTGTGGTGAAATTCACTTCTAAATATTTTCAGTATATTACCAATATTGCAGTAACACCAAAAACTGTCATTTCACCATAGGAAATTTCATACTGTCCCATGTCTAATGGTCACCACACTGCTTTAATAAGCTGAGAAATAGTCTTACCTGTTCCACAGTGCCACTAATGCATACTCATGCAGGTCTGTGCTGGGCGCCCCCTTCTTGGTGTCAGTGGTCACTGCAGCCTTCGACATGCGGAGAGGCTTCATGCCGTATGTACCAGCATGATCAGTGATGTAATTATACAGCTGGTGAGCAGTTATCATTCCAGTTGAAATAGAGAAACTCCCTACACACACACACACACACACACACACACACACACACACACACACACACACATTATACAGTTGTAGTTTAGACACCCTAGGCCAAACTACAAATGACATATTTTGTTGATTTTTTAAGTTAACACAACCTCTGCACTGAACTATTTTTAAAAACATTTGTTCTGCAAATGTTATTTCACAGCTTCTTTACATTTTATTAACTTCTGAAATTGAAGAAATAGTAATTATGACATCGTAGCTGTAACTTAACTCGCTAGGCCTTAACTTATAAGGACTTATAAGGACAAGGACAGGTCAGGAATAGTCATTTGGAACTGTAAGCTGATCATTTCAGACATGCATTCTCTCACTCTTCAAACTTTGTTCTAACACTCAACAACGATGGGTTCCTCTAAGCAACTGCTAGGAGATGTGAAAACTGGGCTAACTGATGCCTACAAAGCAAGGTGAAGCTATAAAAAGATACCAGCCACCGCTTCTTTTTGAACTGCTGTTAATGCAATGTCACTGGACAGCTGAACATGCTTGAAGGAGAAACTAACCACTTCTGTTATGTCAGCTAACAGATGCCTGCATTGGCTTGCATGTTGCTGAGTGATAGGGGGAAGTAGTATGACCATCCTACCCACCTAGTGTGAGCAAGGCCAATTGTGCTGTTTTGGACTCCTGGCTACAGATGACTATAGCATCACCTGAGATTGAACTCGCCATCTACTGGTGACAGGGCCAACACTTAGACTGCCCTATTATGTCAAAAGCTGCTATAATCTATAATAATAACAGTCAAAGTTGTGGTTCTTAAACCAGTCCTCAGGGTCCCCCAAGACGCAGCTCCCAACACACCTAAAGAAAGCCTACACTGAATACCTGGTAAAGGCGTGCTGAAGCAAAAACACAGAGCTCTAGGGAGGCCCTGAAGACTAGTGTGAAAACCAAGGAAATAATGTATGCATTGATTTTCTGGCCAAAATAAAATTCTCAGTATATTTTCAAATGTAAAAATTTGAATTATATAGTTTTTACTGTCTGTTTTCCATTGGTGTGTAAATACAAAGTGTAGGATAGTACAATGTGTTAGGTAAAACACAAATAAAACAGAAAGCAGTGACTTATAAATCTACTTTGACCTGTATAGTAGTGCCCCCACGCTGCAGATTGGGGTTAGATCCCCTGTTCAGGCAAGCACCCTACAACGTACCAATAAGAGTTCTTGGTCAAGACTAACACTACTAACTTCACCTTAAAAAGAAAAAAAGGAGGATTAAGCTGTAGGTAGCTATAAAAATGATAAAGCATCTGCTAAATGCAGTAAATATATATGTATGTTATATTTTATCAAATGATTCAAGGAATTCAGAGAAATCGCATTATGTAAACAAAAAGGAGGAAAATCAGAAATGAATGCCTGCGACCCTCAGTTCTACAGATGGTACTGAATTGATAATCGGCAATGCTTCTGTGATGGATATCTTCACATGGGCTTGCAAACATTTTGATAAACTGTTGTCAGTACACCACTGTCTATCGCCACAACAGACAATGGAAACCTGTGCAGTGGTCTGACGAGTCAAAGTTTCAGATTATTTCTGATAATAACCATTGTCGTGTTCTTCAGGCCAAAAAAAAGGACCATGCAGACTGTAACTAGCATAAACTTTAAAAGCCAGGGTCTGGAAGGGGTCTATTAGATGGTAACATGCACATCTATGACTGCAATGCTAACCCTGAACACATTTTAGAGCAGCACATGCTGCCTTAAGTGCCATCTTTTTCGGGGACTTCAATGTTCATTTCAAAATGACAACACCAAGCCACATTCTGCATGTCTTACATCAGCATGGCTGTGTAAACAGAAAGTGCAGGTACTAGACTGTCTCTCATTGAAAATGTCTGTCTTATGAAGCTCAAAATATGACAACAAAGGCCCTGTACGGTTACACAGCCAAAGACTTGTATTACCGGAAAAATATTCACCTTCAATCCTGAATCAGTCCCAAATGATTATTAAGTGTTGTTAAAAGTAATGGTAACACAGTGGTAAACATGCTCCCATCCCAGCTTTTTTTGGAACATATTGCAAGCAAAAATTTTGTATATTGCATACAAAAAACAATGAAGTTCATCAGATAAAACATCAGATATTGTGTTTTTGTACCATTTTCATTTTAACCCAGGTTAAATGGAATTACCTAATCACTGCTTTCTGTTTTTATTACCATTTCACATACTTTTCTGGGACTGGGATTGTAGTTCCTCAGGAGAAATTGTATGATGCGTAGAACCTTTTCCTATAGAATCTTAAACTGTAATGTCAGAGATTTATAGCCTAAATCTAGCACTCACCTTGGAAGACGTGGTTACGGCCAAACTTAGGGATGTCAGGATGATGGGAAATGAAGTCCTCCAGGAAGCTGGTGAGCTGGTAGCCCTGCCGCAGGGTCATATGACAGCCCAACAGGTACTGGTGCACGACACGCAGGTGAAAGTCATAGCTGAAGGAGTGCACGTGCATCAAGTCCCGCACTTTATCACACTCTTCCGTGAACAGCATCGAGAGCTGTGGGGCAAGCAGAAATACACACAAACTCATTCAGACACAGCCTCACACACGTCTACCTGCGCTAGAATTCACCCGGACCAGGACCAGTAGGCACAATCCAAAGAAAACCCCAAAGACAGAAATCAAGCTTTAAGAACAGGGTGACAAGAAAAATATACATACCCTGGAACTAACAATTATCATTTAATTGAATCATCTATCAGCCACTATTCAATTAATTGACTAATCAAACCATTACGCCTTCTCAGTTTCCTCTTTTTTTGCCATCACAGACCCAGAAAAAGCGTCCCATGGCCATATTCAGCACTATGTGTATAAGCAGTCAATGTCAGCTATGGCTTCTAAATAAAAATAGCAAGAAAAAATCCCTTTAATCAGAGGTGTTGATCCAAACAAAATCATAAGTTATCTCGATTATGCATTACCGCCCATAATAATGTATCTGGACAGCTATAATTACCATGTAAATACTGCATCAGTAGACAAATTGCAGGAATTAAAAGTACATAATCATATAATTATTTAGTCTGTGGAAGGGTCAGCAATATTCTGTCGTTTGTACCATCATTTAAACCACTGAACTTCACTGTGATCGCAGTGAGTAACAGTCAAGTATCCATGTTTGATGGGGTTAATCAGTGTTAGCTTAAGTTATGGGAGTCCTGCTAGTGTTCTGCCTTTCCTTGTTTAATTAAAGCATACAAGATCTAGACATGAATAGTTAGACTGCATAAGTCAGTCAGTAATCAGTGTCAATTATAAATCGTGCACAATTCTCAAGACTCGAAAAGGGCAAAACTACTGAACTCGTCCTTCACCCAACTTCTCCTTCACTCCAACCTCTGACAAAATGATGAGAGCAAACCTCAGCATAGGGTGATTGCTTCTCCTTTACTGGTTCAGCTTTGCAGCCAATGTCCTGTCAGAACATCAGACAGCCAGGATGCAATACGACCTTACAGCATTTTGTTTTTGTTGCTGATGTCAATACAACGATGAACCTCAAAATACTTTACAGCTATAATTTACCTACCAAGATGCTTCATTAACTAACAGTGTATGTGGCTCTAAACTGGTGGCTCTAAAAGTGCTGCTGTCATCGCCGCATTGACTAGTAGTATGTCAACAATATGGTGGCAGTGACAAGTGTGATGCCAAATTACTATCCTTTGACTAATCTAATATTTATGATTCCCACTGAAGATCTTCATTAAGTCCGTAAATGCTTAAAAGCATTTAGGTTAGAGGCCGCATTTAAGAAGGGCTTGAACAGATACAGACAACCATGTTTAGGTGTTTCACTGTCCATCTTCTGACCCACAAACTGAATGTATGTGTGCTGACCAGATGAGCAAAGGAAAGAAACGGCTGTTTTAATTAGCATTTCTTATTTTCATTTCTATTGAGATTATTTGTAACTCATTGTAGACTTATTCAATCTTTATTTCATTTTCTGCCTTTTTCTCTCTTTAACCCAAAGTTGTGGTGGGACCCTACTTCCTGTAATGTATTACAAGCTTGCAAAATTACCATGCATGTCAGATGAATATTGCAGAGCATAATAAAGTGTTTTTGTTTTTAAATAAATGACAACATTTTCCCTGTAAGGCGACATCACTGATGACTGAGTGAGTCTTAATGTGAGTCATTACATTATCTGGTATTATATCTAATACACAGCACCACACCAGCCTTTGTATCATGTTGTTTTTGTAGTCAAGCGGTTCCCAACCCTAGTCCTAGCACACTTCTTATTTTTGGTATTTTCCCTACTCTAACACACCTGATCTGACTAATTAGCTAATTAACAAGCCCTTCTTGAGTTGAAGTGGGGTGTTGGAGCAGGATAAATGCTAAAATATGTAGGGCATGGATACTCCAGCACCACTCATTTAGTCTTTCAAAGAGTCTCCTGCAGAGTTTGTATTCTAGCTGTACAAATTCAATTTAGTATCAACCTACAGCTCATTGGATGACCTGAGAACCAACACAGTTCTTTTTCAGCGCTAACTGCTCAACCATCTTTGCCTCTTGCAAACTCTTTTGTAAGCATCTGTGATATCAATCAACTTAATAATTGCACCTTATTTAATTAGATCCAAAATCAGAGGCTGGCTTACAAAAGCATTAATGGCAAATGCAAATGATTGCAGAGAGGCAAGAACAAGGAGTAATTATAGCACAATAGAATGGGGAGGGGGCGCTAAACGTTATTTCCGCTGCTGCTTTCATCCTGACCATTACCCTGGAAAAATGCAAATAGGTCTTATCAAATCAAAGAGTCATGAATGGAAGAAAGGGCAGTACATTCACCATAGCCACAGCCATTGTGTTAACGAAAATGACCTCCATGGTTAAACCTTTCATTAACTTTTTTTTTTTTTTAAGTTTGTGTGCATGAAAAAGCAAAAAACCCAACTAAATTCAGCGGTGGTCCCTTTTCTAACAAGACTTCAAATGACATGCTAATGAAAGACGAAATTTGTCCCTTTTTTCTCTTCCATCACATGAGAGGCAGCATGAGTTCATAAGCTTTTGAAGCTAATCACAGAGCATGTAACCCAGCTTGTTTCATGCCAAGACAGGCTAACCTGTTAAACTTTCAGCACCTTTGCCATTCCCTCAAAACACCTGGAGCCTAATTAAAGCAAACTTCCTTATCTATTCATATGATGGATGTTTCTAAACCACACAAAAAGCACATTTCCACTCGACCAAAGACAGATTTCAGGCGCAGAACTAACTGCAGCAGTTTGAAGCTCCCTGCCCTCTCTATCTTGTTTCTTGTGCTGTGACCAGGTGTGGAAGCTCTACTGCCCTGAGGTGATTTGGTTTCACTCACTTTGAAATAAAATTCAGTACCCAGGTATAACAAATTTTCAACACCTTGCATTAGGCAAAGAATAATGCATCACGGAAAATTGCCAGCACAAAGGCTCAATTCAGGAGGGAAAAAGCCCATGAAGTGAATGTATGCAACTTTCATCACTTACAAAGTAAAAAAGTTCATACTGTGCCTAATAAATGTACTGAATAGATGTGCTATCCAACAAACTATTTCCTAAACATTTTAAAACAAAAGGAACCTGCACACTAATTTATCAGGTACTGATGCCTCAAAAATGAAAAGAAAAAAAAAAAGTCAGACAATTTGCTTGTTACAAAAAACGAAAAGAACATTGTGTACAAAAGAAGTACACAATGAGGAAAAGGAAAAAGAGACCTACAAAAATTGCAACCTGACAATGTCTTTTCCAACACGCATCAGTGAACTACTTTGACAACAGATTCATTCATTTGTAGAACATTTTTGTCTCTTACACTTTATCAGTACCATTATCATGATATTCTCCTGACTTCTGACTTCCCAATACTTCTTAACCTTCCTCTAAAAGGCTGAAAGGAAAATGCCTTTTAAACTCTTTCTGCTACGCCTTATACATGAAACACTACTATTACTCTCAAAGGAGGAAAGGTTCCTAAATGGTTTTTGTCATGGATGTACCTTTATTTCATATTCCACCCATAATGTGTTCCTTTGTAGCAACTACTGTAAGGTTTGACAAGAACACTGGTAACAATGCTGGTAAAAATCCCAACCTAATGAAAAAACATAGCACTCAATACATATATGTCTGCTATAGCATTGGTTTAGTTTGGTTACATGACTCAGTCTTTACATTAACCTCCTTTCACAGTAGCCACAAAAAACACTATTTTCACCTGTGCTGCAGTTAAACTGCCATTTTGAACGATTTTCATCAACATTTCTAAAAGTGCTTAAATGTGTTTATACTGTGACACAATTTATTTGGCATGAAGAAAGTTGCAGTCCATTTAATCTCAGCACAGCCGTTTTTGTGGAGAGGTGTGAAGTGTTTTCACAGCAGGGCAGCCTCACACCTCCCTTCCTTCACCCCTCATTGCTCCCTAGCAGCTCAAAATAAAGAGTCCTACTTAACCGAGGAAAAGTGTTTTATTTATTTTAATTAGTTAAAAATATCTGATCTAATCGATAGTAGAATAAGATATTAAAAAGATATTAAAATATATGACTAAAAGATATTAAAATTCTATGCTACCGAGTGTAGGTGTTTTGACAAAAACTGAGTTGCGTGCTTCAGATTAGGTTGAATGGAAGTTTAGCCAATGTTCTGTGAAGCTTATCTAACCTGAGAAAAATAGCAATGAAAAAGCACATTTGTGGGCAGAACATGGATGGGACAACCAGTATACAATCTGTATACTATGGAGCATCTTTAAGCTTTAAATCATTCACTTGGAAATTGCATTTACAAAAACAGTTCAATGAAGAACCCTCCAGTTTAAGATTTTTTAGGGAATCAAGAGTGATTCATCACTTTTTCAGAGATCTTTAAATCTGGACCATGAATCCAGTTTCTAGTTATGGACTGTGTAATCACTGGTATGACAATCTGTGGCTGAAGTGACATCAGTAGTTCAGCCAACTGTCAGTTAACTGATTACTACATCCAGGACTGAAAACTGGATTCAAGACCTCTGTTGTATATGGCATTTGTCCAAAGAACCATTTAAGTACCTTTTCAAGAGTGTAGGAAAAATATTACAAGATGCAAATCAAGACGAAGCAGGATTTATTACAAGCCGCGGTGTAATCCACATCACCAAGGAAAAGTATATGAAAAGTGCGGCTAAGATGCTTCATTTGTTTATCTGAGTTTGCAGAAATGCAGAGCCCTCTCAGTTCCCTGTATCCCAGCTTGCATCACCACTGAAACCTTGGGCAGAACGAGAGAAAGTTTTGTCCGAGAGACGTGCAACAGACAAACATAAAATTACAGAAAAAAAGAAAGGAAGCTCTCTCATTCTAAAGCCATCTCAAAAATTCACAAAAGGGATTCGCAAAAGGGGCAGGGCTGCAGGCAGAAGGAAAGTGCCAATCATTATGAGGAGGGGGAAAAAAGACTGAAGCCTAATTGGTGGGAGGCAAGCCTGAGCCCACCCCTGAGGATTAGGGGACATACCGCGGAGTCTGAGGAGGCCTCAGGGGGATACGGCTTACTGCGAGGCCGCAAGAGGAGAGGGTCCTGATGGAGAGAGAGGATCAGATGGGACTGGACACACACATGGAAACAAACAAACACACACACCCACACCCACACACAAACACACCCACACACACACACACACACACCCACACACAAACACACACACACACACACACACTCACTTACACACACAAACACACACTCACTTACACACACACACACACACACACACACTGCGCATAAACACTCAATAAAAAAGAGCATGTACCCAAAGACAAACAGATGTGCAGAGAGACAGAATGAAACAGTGCAGAATAGGTAAAAGGTCATTTTCATTATATGAGAACAAACATAGTAAGGCCCAATCACTATACTGGCAGACCGATAATACTGGCCAATATTGAGGTCCCATGGTTCCATTACTGCAATACAGGCTGGACTGGTACATGTCTATACAAATTACGATCATGGTGGAAATAACAAAAAACCTAAAATGCATCTGAATCCAACTTCAGCATGGTGATAACATTTTATAACGCAAAGAACAATGTTTGAAAATATAGTATCCTGAAAAAAAGCTTTAAGGTAGCTGAGAAAATCTGAATAAATAAGCTATTTATCAATACGCATTTATTTGCTCAGAAAATACAATAACATTAGAATAAATATAAATAATACTGACAGGCAGCGATTTTACAGTTGTCAGTATGTTTGTTTAATCATTTCCAAACCTGTCCTTAAAGACAGTCCAATATTAGTTGCAGTCATTATCCAATACCTGGTTTGGTTAATCAGTGCTTATGTTACAGTATGTTAAATCAGTTGTTTTTCCATGCAAAGACTGGGAACATCCAAGAAACATCTGAAACCAAACTTTGTCTTTCGCACAAAAACAAGAAGTTCTTGTTACTTTATTTACTGTATTTATGTTTATGTGTATTGATTTTTTGATATATTGAGCTTTTCCATGCAAAATTTGCACTTTTTCCAAAGAAAAAGATGAAGATCATTTCAACAATGTGCTTTTGCACAGTACTATACATGATGAAAAAGATAATTAGAGCTAATTAACAGACACCTACACAACGGCTTAAACTTGAGAAGCTCTGCAATCATGACAAAATATTTGCATTATTTAGGATTTTATTATTGCAATTATAGCATTTAAGATTATACAGGACCTGACATTAAGCATTTTTGAGTATATCCACATTTTACTTTTCCTAAGGTGACCTAAAAAATGTCAACAACACTTGCAAATGAAAGCTGAACTGCATAAGATTATAGCTACCACTGAACAATTAATAAAGTGCGTGAGATATTTTAGCCTATTCAATTTAAAGGGTGCTACTTTCTCTCTGCTTCTCTCTCTCTCTCTTTTTTTTTTTTTTACAACCAAACCATTTTGTCACCAAGTCTCAGTCAATATTAACTCCCTCTCTCACTTCCTCACATTGAATCAGCTAACACAAAGCAACCAACTACGGTGTTGATCAAAGTATTTTATAAAAGTAAATAAACAAACTTGCAAGCAAGGCCTGCTTCTTAACTCTGTATAAAACAAATGTTATCAAAAAACAAAACTTATTTCCTAAGAGTAAGTCATGTGTTTGGATGGTTACTTTGGCAGCTAACGTAGGTAATAACTTACTGCACACAGCAAGCGATGCAAAACGCCCTGTTTTTATAGACTTGGCACTTGAGTTTAAGAAATGTCTGAGAACAAACGATTATATTTCACATTATTCACAGCTGACAACTGACAATTGTAACAATCCGTAAAGTACTTTTACATTAAAACGATTCCAGTCATATTTACTTTTTGAAGGTTAAACTATATCAGCAAATATTAATGGAAATCCTTATGTAACTTCATATCAGTGACTAAATATTGTGGTCAGACGCTGAAACACACTCAAACACAGACAGTCACATACTTCAGTCTACAATGAGGCGACATGTTCTCACAGGCAGAAGCACAGCAGCCATTTTTTTGTGATGACATGCTCAGATGTTAAGTTCAAACTGAATGACTAGTCTTACTGCTGTCCTGGCGTGTAACGGAAACACACACACACACACACACACACACATATACATACATACATATGTATATACAGAAACAGACAAACAGAAGCTCTTTTTGGAACCATAACACAGAAACTAAATTTAGGACAGAAGTCACAGGAAAACAGTTCTTAAGTTTGTAATCATGTCGAAACTTTAGATAAAAAAACATTATTAAAGAAGCATCACAACTAGACAAAATTTCTTAAATACTGTCCTAACTTTGAAGACAACACCATCTCTATAACCACCATAATTAAGTTTATTTACATTGAAATCAGTGCTTTCCTAACAATGTTTTAAAAATCCCAGACCCTGCAGAGACAATCTCCCCACTTATTACCATTGTGTGTTACTGTTGATGAAAACTCATCAACTAAAATATTACAGTGATGGTGGTGAATAATGAGGAGACAGAGTTGAAAATGTGTCTGTTTATTAGGAGAAATAACCTTAGTGTGGTTGGCTAAAGCATTTGGCAGCTGAAACTGGAGAGCAGCGAGGCTCTGATAAACAAGAAGTGCTGTCACAATGTTCTTAACTTCCAAGTTTATCGCTCGATGGTTTTGTTTGAGCTTTTTTACAGCAGTAATTGTAGCTAGCTGTCTGGCTAACTTGATTATTTTGATTACACGTTTATGTTTCAGCTATGTGTGTATGGATAGACATGAGTTTATTGTTGACTTTGAGTACGTTAAGATTTCCTGAATTAAGAGAGTGTAAAATACGATAAACTTTCAGAATTAAGATAAAATTTGCTTCTGTAAGAAGAATTAGTGAAAAATATTATCTTGACCTGTCAAGTAAAGACGAAAAGATAATACAGGCCCAGATTCTCAGCTGAAACAAAATTTCATAAAGAATATATTAGCAAAATTTGGGTTAGCAAGGTAGCTAAGCTACGGTTAGTTGATCAGAGTAATGTCTGCCACAAAGCTTGCAGGTTACAGTGGGGAGAAAAGTATTTAGTCAGTCACCAATTGTGCAAGTTCTCCCACTTAAAAAGATGAGAGAGGCCTGTAATTGACATCATAGATAGACCTCAACTATGAGAGACTAAATGAGGAAAAAAAAAATCAGAAAATCACATTTTTAAAGAATTTTAACTTGAGTTGAGCCTGTTTGGTCATTTCGTTGGGTTAATTACAGAATGCTAGATCATTTTTGGCCAGCCAATCTAGAAATCCGATTAAGAAATCAGATAAATAGGGCTGGATTTTAGCTCAGTAACTGATGAAATAAATGACTGCTCAGTGCACGTATAGTCGTACTCTGATTTCTTTCAGATTTCTCAGTCTGTGCATGTGCAAAAACAGTTTGCGGTACAGTAAATGCACAACCAGCATTGACATAAGATGGCAGCAAAACAATTTTGGAGTGGAACTGAAACAGACTACTTGCTTAATGAAATTAAGGATTTCAATGTAGAACTGCAGTTTCCCATTATCTGATTACTCAAATGCATATACATGCCTTGACCAGACTGACAAAACCTCATTTTCTGTAGTTATCAAATTATTAAGTAATGTAAATTCACTCATTGAGAAGTTTTATTCAGCCACTACCTTCACAAAACACAAAAGAATATTTTTTGTCTCTTTAGTCCGATTCACATGGGATTATAAATGGTAGCCCTCTGTAATCTAAGCTGCCACTTTTAATTATTACAAACATTAACTCTGCATATCTATAATCTGCTGAACGAGTAGGATTGCTCAGTAATATTCACTGAGAACATTTGTTAAAATGACTGAGATGGCACATTCACATAGGTAGAGTATCTACAGAGTAAGCATGCTAATTTACAGGAGTTCAAAGTAATTATTTTCAAGAGTGGTAATTATTACCCCAGTAATTTTAACGCCTTGAGCAAAGGGCTCTACTGTTAGACTGCTATGTAGCCCACAAGGCCTTAAGATGCTGGCCAAGTCCTACTCTAGAGCATGTAATGAAGCTTTTCTTTCAGTTGTTCCAGCTCTGTCACAAGAGAGTTCGGAGAAAAAGCTGAAACAATCCCACGCAGTAATGGCTTAATTGTTTGCTTTGAGCAGCTGTGATTGTATGGCACCTTATGGGGCTTCTACGCTATGGGAGAAACACAGAAAACCTCCCACCGAGCAACATCTGGAGATGCTGGGTAAACTCTGCAGCCATTTACAAATAATTACACATAATTACTCTTCATTTATAGCCAACCTGAACCCACTTCAAACCACACACTCCATGGGCAGATGGGGTGGGCGATTTGTGGAAAATGCAGTATATTGATATTCAATGACATTTATGTGATTAAGTATGTATCACAATATTTAGTTTTTCTGAGTTGGTACAGACAAAAGATACACAGGTAAAACAGCATTTCCAAATGAAAAACTATACTTATAAAAAGATTTTAGCTGTAATTTAACATAGAAAGACAAGTTAAAAACAAACAATGAATAAAGTAACAGCCAAATGGCCAAACATTCATTCAGCTCTTTGTTCCTATGCAGTTTTATTTGGGCAGTTTGACAAGGCTGGTCGTTGCTCATTACAGTTGACCGATACATGCTGTGTTCAGGTTTTGCTGAATGGAACTTTTGTCAACATACTGTAAAGCTTGTCCAACCAAGCAACAGATACGGGTACAGCGGAACTGATTTTGTGAGAGGTGCATGGACAGGTCACCGGTCGAAATCTTAATTTTTCACAAAACATTTGATCAATATTCTGAAAATACTGGTGATACCAGTGATGTGCTCAGGAAAACAATATGATGTCATTTACCGCAAAAACTATAACACGTTCACAGTCATACTGGCCAACTCTACCAGAGGATGAGAAGGAGAGAGAGCATCTAATATAAAGACTAATGAGCCCTGTAGCATAGCAGGTAGTAAGTGCTGATGAAGTGTGAAGACTCTGGCCTCATCTAAAACTTTTATTCCTCTCTTAGATGGCCCACTCCAGCATCATAAAGAGAACTTACACATAGCAGAAACTGGTGCTCTCTGTCACACACACCCACATCCAAACACACACCCACACTCACTCTGTGTCACTCCCACAAGCAGGCTGAGTTACCTGGGAATTAACTGTTTGGCCCATGGGAATCCGTGAGCACTCTAATGCATACTGCTTCACACAGAAGTAAAACCCCTGGAGGAGACGAAAGAGGGGAAGAGAAAGAAAGAGAGACAAAGAGAGAGATGGATGAAAAATGGACTGAAACAGCCAATTAACTTCAGCAGAAACACATATGGAAGTTACATATGGAAGAAAAAAAGCAATAGCTACAATAACATGCATTTGTATTACTATTCAAAATTAATTTATGTTATGTACTGTTATTCCATACAGGCTACAATGATGTATGTATACACAGTACATCAGACCTTAAAATTATTCCGACCTCAGATAGAAGGATTATCTTTTAACTATTTAAATGCAAGACATTAACTGGGATAGTAATAAGATAAACATACACAAAATCATCATTTATGAGGTACTGGGGTGTACTCTAGGGGACCTCTAAAAACAATGTTACAACTTGTTTTTTTATTTTAAAAAATTGTTTTAAGGTGAAGCTGAAAGATTTAGATTTATCATGAGTTACATTTTTAAATACAAATATTTTTAGTCCATAGATGGAGCCTTATTTTAGCCACAGGCCTGCATTTCAGAGCAGGAAGCGAGACTGCATCCCTGTCCCTCATGGCCAAATGGTGAGCAGTTAGATCCCACTGTTTCGATGGAAATGTTTCCCAAATCTAAAAATCTATGTGCAACCTCAAGAACTGCCACTAATGAACTGTCCCTAGTGTTTTTGAATTGCGCACAAAACTGAATAAAATTGTCACGGAAATAGTCACTACTGAAACATTCGGTAAGGTTTTGGAGGTGTTATTATTGGTTGTCTCTCAAATGATTTTCTAAGAGAAAATAACATCCTCTACAAAGAACAGACTTCTGCACATTTTAATGCAAAATTACTGTTTATTTGCTGAATTTAAAAGAGTTCATTTTTCAATCATTATATCTCTCACTCAGAGTGTGCTAGAGTGTGATGGAGGGTGGAATATCAGTATGTAGCTTGGCTATGGTGTGACACAATTGATTATGGCTGCACTAATTAAAAGAACTGACTGGTCACTCCTGAGTGGCGCAACCGCCCAAGCGTTGGCCCCATCATCAGGAGATCGCAAGTTCGATCCCTGGTGATGCTACAGCCGTCCGTAGCCGGGAGTCCAAGAGAGCACAATTGGCCTCGCTCGCTCTGGGTGGGTAAGATGGCCCCCCTTCTCCCTCCATCACTCAATGTGATGCTAGTCAGCGCAGGCGTCTGTTAGCTGACGTAACAGACCTGGGGACTGGTGCTTTCCTTCGAGCGCATTCGGCTGTCCCGTGACGTTGCGTGAGCGGCAGTTTTTAAAAAAAAAAAAGCAGTTGCTGGGTTCACAGATATCGGAGGAAGCTTGTGCTGCCTTCATCCTCCTAGTGTTGATAGCATTGTGTGATTGGGGGAGTCCTAAGCAGCGGGTGGAACTGGAGACGACTAAATTGGGGAGAAAAATCAGGTACAAATCCCCCAAAAACCACACTCACCCGAAGGAGTAAGAGCAGAGGCAGCAGGGTGTGAGGGGTCTGATGTGTCAGTTAGGTAAATATGTCGGTCATTTCATTAAAGCATAGAAAGCTCTAACCTGGAAGGCCAGTTCCATCAGCATAATTCCTCCTGGTAGTGCCCTCTGGAGGTGGTAAGCTGAACTGCTTGATCCACTGCTTTGCTGCAAAGATACACAGAAACACTTGTAGATTTTTTTTTGCTCTTGGTATCAAGAACATCGTAAGTGGACAGGAAAATTTTAACAGCCAATAATCAGAAAAACAAATAGCATGACAAGTTTTTAATTTAGTCTAAAAACTGACTCTTTAAACTGGAACTGAACTGAAATCTAATTAAGAGTCTCTTTCATTTTCTACTTCTTTTTATGGTATTTATACTCATACATTAATTTGCATTCATTTGCATTCATAAATTGATTTTACATTTTTACCCTGATTCTTAGTTATTTAATTTGTTATGTGTACTATATGTACATGTTCTGTAAAGCTGCCTCATAATACATTAAAAGTAAAATGGCACCATATAAAGCTAAATTTAGAAATGCTAGAGCATAGAACAGGGCTGCATGATGCATGGTTTGTTAGTCTTCCAACTCAAATCCTAGCCATATACTACTGTTTAGTATATTCCTGTCTTTTTGCAGCCGAATTCAACTAAGAATATGCTGATGGTAGATAAAATATGCATGATTCAAATATACAAATAAACACTTTCAATTCAATTTCCTCATTCTTATAACTACAGCACCTACTTATTAATCTCATAGAAGACACTAAATAACCCAGAACAGTGACTGATAAAGTTTTAAGATTAAAAACTGAATAATAAGCCTAAAGTTTAACCCCCAAAACACAGGGCATATTATTCGGCTATTCACCTTAAGACTTCATTTCAGTGGTTAAATGGTTAATACAGTTCATACATGTGTTTGCTTTTGCGGAAATCTTAAGATTGAGCTGATACCTTTGGGCTTTCCTCGCTCTTCTGCTTGTTGTAGGAAAAAGAAGAGAAAGAGGCTCTGCCCTCTGTGGAGAGAGAGTTCAGCATGGCAGCCCGAGCACGAGCAATGCTGCAGAGAGAGGATGAGAGAAAGAGAGAGAGGGAGTAAAATATGTAAATCAGTACAATATAAAAAATTGTTACAGTAAATCTGTTACAAATGCAGTACCCATGTAAGTGAATGTGTGTATATAGTGGTGCAGGTGTTTGTATGATATGTATACACATGCATTGTCATTTTTGTAACAAAACCTTGTAAGTTGATAAGAAAAACAATGTTAGTGGTAATTTTGAACCATTTCTATACAATCACTCAGCATGAAATACTCAACAAAAGGACACCTGGCATTCAAAATTGATATGAAAATGAAATAAAACTAAGCGTTTTGAACTGAGATAGAGAAAGAGACTGAGAGAGAAAGATGTAAATAATGATAAATTACTGATTATATTACTCCACTGCTGCCGGATATATAAAGAATAAATCATAAACTTTCTTAAGTACGCAGAAATATTTATATTTCTCTGTACTTAAGAAAGTTTATGATTTTTTTCTTTGCAGCAAAGCAGTGGATCAAGCAGTTCAGCTTACCAGAAATATTTATATTTCTGTGTAATTAAGATTATATGTATGCATTTGTGAGGGCCTGCGGTCTGTTGACCCTGTGAGTTATGCTGCTGGTCAGAGTGAATCACACACACAGCGCCAAAACACAGCACCTGCACTGTGTCCCACACCATTATATTTAACACACACAGAGCGCAACACAAGAGACTAAGCTAAGTTCTCCACTTTCCTGAACTTCAGCCTTGAACCGTGCAGGCAAAAAACTCAACAACTTTCAGATAAATAACCTAAATAGCACATAATAGCAAAACACGTCCAGCAATGAGCAGTTGCAGTCTGGCCAACACACAGTTTCAGAAACTACATAAGCAAGTCTAATATGAGATTATTTAAAATTCAACACAGTTTAGGTGCGTGTGTGAAGATTTAGGCATGCAGGTGGCTCAGTGTTAAATGATGGAGTACAGACTTTCATTATTGGTTAGCTACATTAGCTTTGTAGCTGCAGGGCAAAACTAAAGAAGCAAACCTCAAACGCCAAACATGTCTTGGGACAAAAAGGGAGAAGCTGTGTCAATTTAATTGTTCACCAAACTGTTTAATGGAGAGGACCTGCGGTCACTTTCTACCACCGGTATTGAGTGAAGTACGTGACGTATGGTACTATGCAAACATCAGAGACCGTTTCACAGTGAAAGTATAGACAGAAACCTGTGGATTTTTTCAGGTCTGAAGCAAGAGTGGAGCTTGATTTCTCTCCAATCTCTCAAAGATGAAGAAAACAGTTTTTCTGATGACAAAAGTTTTGGTGGTCTATGAAGTTTTGTCAAGTTATGAGGACTCTCTCACTTTCTCTGCATCTTTTAATCATTGCTTGAATATCAGCTTTTGGCAAGTCCTGTTATTTCACTCCATTTCCTCTGACTTTCCTCTTACTTATGTAAGCAGATTATCTTATATATAAACTCTTCAGAATCACATTTCATGTAGTTCATCATTTAAAATGAAATGATAGTTATTAAGTAGTTATTTATAATGATTATGAATTGTTTGTAAGTAACCAAATACACGTTTAATATTAAGTTTTATATTTTACTAGCTATGCATTATGAGTCAAATAAAACTAATCTAAATAATTATGAATGACTTAATGATGTGTTCAATAATTAACAAATAATCTAATTAATTTTTATTTTTTTGTGTCACTGAGTAAATGGTTAGCAACTCAAATGGAAGCACTTGTATATTGTCACTGTCAGGAAAAAAAGAAAAATGTGAAAATGCATTTATATAATTATTAGCAATCATGAATTAATTATAACATACTGTTTGCTATTTATTAGGGCCTGTTATAATAAAATGTACTCAAAATGGTTCCTTTGTCTATATTCCATTACTCCTCCAGTTATGCTAGTATATTTAGTACCTGCGTGCGGGAGACTGTGGTCTGATCTGCACCAGTATGAAGCCCAGGCTCTGCAGGTACTGAACGTATTGCTGCAGGAAGGTGTGTGAGAGCTCCTGCAGCCACGGCTCCTCTTTTAGCCGCACATCTGCCGAGTCTGTGCTCAAACTGCGCTCTCTTACCGAGGCGGCAGAGTCACTGGAGCGATGACGCTTCTGTGCGAGAGAGAGAGAGAGAGAGCGAGAGCGAGAGCGAGAGAGAGAGAGAGAGAGAGAGAGAGAGAGAGAGAGAGAGAGAGATGCATTTTCTTTTTTTGTTATGAAAAATTAAAAAAAAAGTGGCAATTTGAAATATTAAAAATGATCTTCAGAGAGGGGCACCCAGCATGTCTCAGTGAAAAATGGAAATGTGCATGCAGAAGAGGGAATGCCAAGCGTCAGCTAGAGGGGTATAAAGCTCCAGCATTGAGCTGCAGCAATTTAACTGCATTTTCTGTAATGATGAGCACCATCCAATACCTTCAGGATGAGCCAGAGTTTGTGTTCCAGAAGAAACTATCCAATATCAGCATATTAGAAAAGCACACAATACAACCTCTGCAGCAAACTATTAAAAAAAGTATAGTACAACATGCAAAAGTCTGGATGTGCTTCCATATGCAAAGTCTCAGAACTCAATTAACTCATTAGGACTTGTCAAGAAAGTTGTCAGCTGATGACGACACCTGAAAGAATTTTCTCACTTTTAAAACTTTGTGCTAACACTCACACTCTCCTCTAAGCAGTTGGCTGAGGATCTGAAAATGTAGTCATGCCTACAAAGCAGCAGAAGGCTATGCAAGGCAAAAAAATACATCAAAGTGCTTTTCACTATCTGATATGTCATTAAGAAATGGGAGTAAAGTAAACCTGTGGAAATCAAGGCCAGACCTGGAAGACCAAGAAAACTCTCAGAATGCATGTACGCAGGTCAGAAAGGCAAAGCAGAGCCCCATATGAAAGCAGAAGGTGTATCAGGAGTGGTGGTTGAGTGGTGGTGCTGTGCTGAATTGCTTGCACAAACATAACTTAGTCAACTTACTTGCAACCTAATCACAAAAGTCAACTTTAAAACTTTAATAAACCACAGGCATTTAGGAAAAACAGACAAGTAAAAAAGAACTCTTTGGACTTTGAAATTGGGTTTGTATAAAGATAGAGAAACAGATAGAGACAATGAATGGGGAAGAGAAAGAAAGTATGGGTTAGAGACCTTCGCTAGTGGCTGAACTATCAGCTCCTCCTGGATCTGCTTTCTGAAGACGGGGTCGAACAGCAGCGGAGTGGCGCAGTAATGAACCAGCCGAGACGACTGCTTCAGGGTGTCCAGATCAGCCACCTGCACACATACACACACAATGATCAGTATCAGTATCAATAATAATAAAGAGACGCTGCACTCCACTACGGATGTGTTCTGAGTTAGTCTGTTTAAAAAAATCCCAGTACCCTCCTTTTCCATGATTGCATTTCAAAACTCTTTTAACATGTCCTGGTCAGGTTCGACCAGGTTTCACCACTTAGAAGTGTGTCTCACCTACATTACACAACTGGACACTTGCAGCAAAAGCGGGTTTGGGGACAGCAGTAAAGCTGTTCAAAACCAGACATTTTTGAGCCAATTCCATACAGTAATATCGACTCTAAATACTTAGACACAGAGGAGGTATATCAGGCAAGTTGAAATTTGGAGAGCTATCACTAGCCAAATTAATTTAGCTGATGTGGCTGGCTGAATACTACTCCATTCTCAGCTGTCAACTCCTTTAGGTGGGTAGATGTTTTGGCGCTGGGAATGTTGTATATACTTGTAAGCCAATTTATTACACATTTTCCAGTCTGGCTAAAGCAGAATACAGTGAGACTATAAACATGTTTGTTATGGAAGGATCTGTTATCAATACAGACTGTCCCAAATAAGGGTGCACAACTCCTACTTTAGAAAAGTAAAACATTTGTTGAAATTTATGCTTGATGCTAAATTTCTGAGCAACACCAGTGCTGTCAGGTTTACACTATTTTCAGCAAAAATAAGTTATTTCCCTTTTTTCCTTCTTCTCAGTTAACTAGACATCCAAATATGCAGTACACTAAAACAATACTTTCAGACAATGTATTTCGGAAATAACTTTAACTTAAGACTGTAGTTTTATGTCCTTCAAAGGGTATATAATGAAAAATATATGAAACAGCAGCCTACATCAATGCTATGGGGGAAGCAAGTTCCAGAATACTAACTAAGCAGTAACTACTGTGCAACAGAGAAAAACTGCAACAGCAAATGCCTTTAACTAGCAGCAGAGAACTGAGAAGCAGTAAACATTTGGGCAAAAACGTATAAGCCCATCTGAGGAGCGGTAAGGAACACCAGCTGGGTTAAAGTCTGAATGTATGAAAATGAGGAGGAATAAGGTTGTGGAACATTGAGCTGTTCATCCCTCCTTGCTCTCAGAGCTGCTGTGAAGATCTAAAATCAAGGGCTAGGATCTTCTATGATAGGAGCTATGCTACATCGCTAATGCAGACTTGAAAGCTGAAATTCTCTTTGTCTCTTGCAAGACCTTCTGCAACATCTTTTGAACTTACAGATATAGCCATACGTTCAGTTTTGATATACTCTGTTGGGAAATCCTTTATTCATTTTGTTTGAAAATTATTACATTCAGTCTGTGTGCTTCAGTAAAAACACACACTTTGAACTGAGGAAAGTCTCAGATAATGGTTTTGTGGACAGCTGGACAATTGTGAGTGACGCTAATTACCAAACTCTGTGAACCTATGACAGGAGCAGTTTCTCGTTTATCAAAAGTCTCAAAGGATCTTCGCACCTTTTCTGCGGTGACTGCTTTCCAATGTCTTGCTGCCAACTAAAAAGAACAGGTCTTGCGTTACCTAATCAAACCCCACAGGAGATACGGTGACTGTTTTGATCTCAGCCAGTTGGCTAAGAATTCATTTGGCTATATTAGACCCGCACAGACAGAATTGGTTTTCAGCATAATTAATACGCAAAGGGGTAACTTTACCATATTAGCTGCTTCAACACTACAGCTGCAGATTTAATTGTTTCAGTGTTTAATTGTTTCAAAACTGTGATTGCTCAATGGAGACATGGCATAATAGAGGCTCTTTAAATTTCTCTAGCTCCCATCAAAACTTGAAGCACATTTTAAAAATTAAATAGAGACTGTCACCATTACTTGATTAAATTTGATTACTCAATTTAATCACAGATTAAAATATCAGTGAATTGGTAGCAAGTAACCAGCAGCTTGTATGATCACAATGCATATTTTAAATTCTTCTACTGCCTAATTATATGCACACAGATACACTCACTATGTAATGTACCACACCTAAATTATATATTTTATATATACATCCATATATATATATATATATATATATATATATATATACATACACACACACACACACACACACACACACACACACACACACACACACACATACACAATATCTCACAAAAGTGAATACAACCCTCACATTTCTGCAAATATTTTATCTTTTCATGAGACAATACCATATAAATGAATCTTGTATATAACTTAAAGTAGTCAGTGTACAGCTTGTACAGCAGTATAGATGTACTGTCCTGTGAAAATAACACACAGCCATTAATGTCTAAATAGCTGGCAACTACTCAATGACTTTGACTGACAACCCACCAATTAGTATCAAGCACACAGGGACTCTTGTACTAACAGAGCCCGGCATCAAACATACTGTTAGCAAAAGATACATTTTGAAATACTAGCATGTGATTTTCCACCACCAAATCATCACAGACTCACAATGCAAAACACATGGCTTGATTAGCCTGACTCTTTTCAATTATACTGCAAATCCAGAAGTCAGTTAAGCTTCTTTAAAAGCAGGATTATTACAGTCTTACCTGTATTAGGGTAAGCATTTTTTGCTTGCATTTGATTCACTATGTGAATAGAGCTGATTATTTTATATAAATTAACACAACAACCAACTTACTGCCAGAGAGATACCTAATGACAGTGTCAATATCTTTATATAAAACAGTATTAAGGCCAAAGACAGACTCATAGAGGTACTTTTTTGCATATGGAGTCATGGTGTGATATTTATAATTAAACATTTTTGCCAAGTTTCACAACTGAGCCAAACTGTTATTAAAAGCAGTTGCAATAATTGGACTGCTTTAGTGAGCATTAATCATATTTTTTAGAAACTGACTTTCTTTTTCCCTCATAGACTTTTATAGTTTAAAAAAATCCTTTTTTACTCCTCTGATTCATAATCACAATTTCTAATCATTACACAATAAGTAATCTGTTTCATATAAAGGCCAGCTTTATAAAAGTCTTTTCATAAGCCACCCTACTGGTAACGCAGCAGGTGTTCGCTGTTTTTATTAGGCTTATAAGGAACCTGATTAGTTAATTTAGCAAGAAACTGAGTAAGTCATCACACAGGGTTTGTTTGTTTTTTGTTTCAATTTACACTGAATATGAGTGTGTGTGTGTGTGTGTGTGTGTGTGTGTGTGTGTGTGTCTGTGTCTGTGTGTATATATATATATATATATATATATATATATATATATATATATATATATATAAATAAACACTCAAAATATGATTTTCTAAGTTTTCTAAGCACACATCTTAAAGAAAACACATGTGTTTAACATACAATTATAGTTTAAAACATAAAATGTGACCTGTGAGAAAGTTTTGGGACTTTGTATTTTATATATGTATATACACATTTTTTTAATAAATGCATTTTAAAAAATAATTTAATAAATAGAAACTGTGCAGAAAATGTTATATTTAAAACTGTAGTTGATGAGTTAACTTTTTTTTTTTTTTTTTTAACTTAGAAAATTGGCCAAATGCAATTTGACAGACACTTAGTAATCAATAAGCCATAATTTACCAGAGGGTGTTTAAACTTTAGCGTATGACTACATACATATACTACAGGTAAAAAGTTTTAAAGGAGCAGAAGCTTTGTGAACAATAACAGAGCCCAACTGATATACTGAGATACCACTCGCAGTTTTTTATTGGTATCAGCAAAAATATCACAGACAATTACCAATTATCTTTTGTAACCAGCACTCGTGTATAACAGTAACACTGGCTGAACAGGTGAATCTAGATACAAAACACTGTCCTGTTTTTTGCTAATTCACAGTACAAACACCACAAAAGCTACTGTCAATAGCAAACATTACTGGTTATACGATTTTTTAGCACCTTAAAATTGGTATTAACGTCAGCCAGAAACCAGTCATACTGACGGGAGCTGAAATAAAGTGAATTTTTTTCCCTTTCCACTAGTTTTCACTGCAGTTTTCTCATCTACTTTTGAGTTCCACTGTGTCTCCAATTTCACTGCTGTACTGAGGACAGTCAGTTGCACTGGCTGAATGCACCATGTGTGAAGGAAGAAGGCATAAATCCTTGTCATGTCTACATGGTTATTTTGATTCGCTAAAAGAAAATGACTGGCTGGTATGTGAAATATAATCCCAAGCCCTTTCTCAAGACAGGAAGGCAGAATCCATTTCTGTTGCTTTGCCATGGACCATAGATCCTGTCTGCTCTGTCTTTTCTACTGTGATTAAGGGCTTTCACTATTTATATTATGTTAGTAATCAAAAAATGTACGGATTATTTGATAGCTAAAACAAGAAATCTTCAGAAACACTCCAAAGATAGTAAGCCTTCAGTAAGATAGTAAGCCTTCAGTAAGATAGTAAGCCTTCAGTAAGTTAGTAAGCCTTCAGTAAGATAGTAAGCCTTCAGTAAGTTAGTAAGCCTTCAGTAAGTTAGTAAGCCTTCAGTAAGATAGTAAGCCTTCAGTAAGATAGTAAGCCTTCAGTAAGATAGTAAGCCTTCAGTAAGTTAGTAAGCCTTCAGTAAGATAGTAAGCCTTCAGTAAGATAGTAAGCCTTCAGCAAGATAGTAAGCCTTCAGTAAGATAGTAAGCCTTCAGTAAGATAGTAAGACTTCAGTAAGTTAGTAAGCCTTCAGTAAGATAGTAAGACTTCAGTAAGATAGTAAGACTTCAGTAAGATAGTAAGCCTTCAGTAAGATAGTAAGCCTTCAGTAAGATAGTAAGCCTTCAGTAAGATAGTAAGACTTCAGTAAGTTAGTAAGCCTTCAGTAAGATAGTAAGCCTTCAGTAAGATAGTAAGACTTCAGTAAGTTAGTAAGCCTTCAGTAAGATAGTAAGCCTTCAGTAAGATAGTAAGCCTTCAGTAAGATAGTAAGACTTCAGTAAGTTAGTAAGCCTTCAGTAAGATAGTAAGACTTCAGTAAGATAGTAAGACTTCAGTAAGATAGTAAGCCTTCAGTAAGATAGTAAGCCTTCAGTAAGATAGTAAGCCTTCAGTAAGATAGTAAGACTTCAGTAAGTTAGTAAGCCTTCAGTAAGATAGTAAGCCTTCAGTAAGATAGTAAGCCTTCAGTAAGTTAGTAAGCCTTCAGTAAGTTAGTAAGCCTTCAGTAAGATAGTAAGCCTTCAGTAAGATAGTAAGCCTTCAGTAAGATAGTAAGCCTTCAGTAAGATAGTAAGACTTCAGTAAGATAGTAAGCCTTCAGTAAGATAGTAAGACTTCAGTAAGTTAGTAAGCCTTCAGTAAGTTAGTAAGCCTTCAGTAAGTTAGTAAGCCTTCAGTAAGATAGTAAGCCTTCAGTAAGATAGTAAGCCTTCAGTAAGATAGTAAGCCTTCAGTAAGATAGTAAGCCTTCAGTAAGTTAGTAAGCCTTCAGTAAGATAGTAAGCCTTCAGTAAGATAGTAAGCCTTCAGTAAGATAGTAAGCCTTCAGTAAGATAGTAAGACTTCAGTAAGATAGTAAGACTTCAGTAAGTTAGTAAGCCTTCAGTAAGTTAGTAAGCCTTCAGTAAGTTAGTAAGACTTCAGTAAGATAGTAAGCCTTCAGTAAGATAGTAAGCCTTCAGTAAGATAGTAAGCCTTCAGTAAGATAGTAAGACTTCAGTAAGTTAGTAAGCCTTCAGTAAGTTAGTAAGCCTTCAGTAAGATAGTAAGACTTCAGTAAGATAGTAAGACTTCAGTAAGTTAGTAAGCCTTCAGTAAGATAGTAAGACTTCAGTAAGTTAGTAAGACTTCAGTGAGATAGTAAGCCTTCAGTAAGATAGTAAGACTTCAGTAAGTTAGTAAGCCTTCAGTAAGATAGTAAGACTTCAGTAAGTTAGTAAGCCTTCAGTAAGATAGTAAGCCTTCAGTAAGTTAGTAAGCCTTCAGTAAGATAGTAAGCCTTCAGTAAGATAGTAAGCCTTCAGTAAGATAGTAAGCCTTCAGTAAGATAGTAAGACTTCAGTAAGATAGTAAGCCTTCAGTAAGATAGTAAGCCTTCAGTAAGATAGTAAGACTTCAGTAAGTTAGTAAGCCTTCAGTAAGATAGTAAGCCTTCAGTAAGATAGTAAGACTTCAGTAAGATAGTAAGACTTCAGTAAGTTAGTAAGCCTTCAGTAAGTTAGTAAGCCTTCAGTAAGTTAGTAAGACTTCAGTAAGATAGTAAGCCTTCAGTAAGATAGTAAGCCTTCAGTAAGATAGTAAGACTTCAGTAAGTTAGTAAGCCTTCAGTAAGTTAGTAAGCCTTCAGTAAGATAGTAAGACTTCAGTAAGATAGTAAGACTTCAGTAAGTTAGTAAGCCTTCAGTAAGATAGTAAGACTTCAGTAAGTTAGTAAGACTTCAGTGAGATAGTAAGCCTTCAGTAAGATAGTAAGACTTCAGTAAGTTAGTAAGCCTTCAGTAAGATAGTAAGACTTCAGTAAGTTAGTAAGCCTTCAGTAAGATAGTAAGCCTTCAGTAAGTTAGTAAGCCTTCAGTAAGATAGTAAGCCTTCAGTAAGTTAGTAAGCCTTCAGTAAGATAGTAAGACTTCAGTAAGATAGTAAGACTTCAGTAAGTTAGTAAGCCTTCAGTAAGATAGTAAGCCTTCAGTAAGTTAGTAAGCCTTCAGTAAGATAGTAAGACTTCAGTAAGATAGTAAGCCTTCAGTAAGTTAGTAAGCCTTCAGTAAGATAGTAAGCCTTCAGTAAGATAGTAAGCCTTCAGTAAGTTAGTAAGACTTCAGTAAGATAGTAAGACTTCAGTAAGATAGTAAGCCTTCAGTAAGATAGTAAGCCTTCAGTAAAATAGTAAGCCTTCAGTAAGATAGTAAGCCTTCAGTAAGTTAGTAAGCCTTCAGTAAGATAGTAAGACTTCAGTAAGATAGTAAGCCTTCAGTAAGTTAGTAAGCCTTCAGTAAGATAGTAAGCCTTCAGTAAGTTAGTAAGCCTTCAGTAAGATAGTAAGCCTTCAGTAAGTTAGTAAGCCTTCAGTAAGATAGTAAGCCTTCAGTAAGATAGTAAGCCTTCAGTAAGTTAGTAAGCCTTCAGTAAGTTAGTAAGCCTTCAGTAAGATAGTAAGCCTTCAGTAAGTTAGTAAGCCTTCAGTAAGATAGTAAGCCTTCAGTAAGTTAGTAAGCCTTCAGTAAGATAGTAAGCCTTCAGTAAGATAGTAAGACTTCAGTAAGTTAGTAAGCCTTCAGTAAGATAGTAAGCCTTCAGTAAGTTAGTAAGCCTTCAGTAAGATAGTAAGCCTTCAGTAAGATAGTAAGCCTTCAGTAAGATAGTAAGACTTCAGTAAGTTAGTAAGCCTTCAGTAAGATAGTAAGCCTTCAGTAAGATAGTAAGCCTTCAGTAAGATAGTAAGCCTTCAGTAAGTTAGTAAGCCTTCAGTAAGATAGTAAGCCTTCAGTAAGATAGTAAGCCTTCAGTAAGTTAGTAAGACTTCAGTAAGATAGTAAGACTTCAGTAAGTTAGTAAGCCTTCAGTAAGATAGTAAGACTTCAGTAAGATAGTAAGCCTTCAGTAAGTTAGTAAGCCTTCAGTAAGTTAGTAAGACTTCAGTAAGTTAGTAAGCCTTCAGTAAGTTAGTAAGCCTTCAGTAAGTTAGTAAGCCTTCAGTAAGATAGTAAGCCTTCAGTAAGTTAGTAAGACTTCAGTAAGATAGTAAGCCTTCAGTAAGATAGTAAGCCTTCAGTAAGTTAGTAAGCCTTCAGTAAGATAGTAAGCCTTCAGTAAGTTAGTAAGCCTTCAGTAAGTTAGTAAGCCTTCAGTAAGTTAGTAAGCCTTCAGTAAGTTAGTAAGCCTTCAGTAAGTTAGTAAGCCTTCAGTAAGATAGTAAGCCTTCAGTAAGATAGTAAGCCTTCAGTAAGTTAGTAAGCCTTCAGTAAGATAGTAAGCCTTCAGTAAGATAGTAAGCCTTCAGTAAGATAGTAAGCCTTCAGTAAGATAGTAAGCCTTCAGTAAGATAGTAAGACTTCAGTAAGATAGTAAGACTTCAGTAAGATAGTAAGACTTCAGTAAGTTAGTAAGCCTTCAGTAAGATAGTAAGACTTCAGTAAGTTAGTAAGACTTCAGTAAGTTAGTAAGCCTTCAGTAAGTTAGTAAGCCTTCAGTAAGATAGTAAGCCTTCAGTAAGATAGTAAGACTTCAGTAAGTTAGTAAGCCTTCAGTAAGATAGTAAGACTTCAGTAAGATAGTAAGCCTTCAGTAAGTTAGTAAGCCTTCAGTAAGATAGTAAGCCTTCAGTAAGTTAGTAAGCCTTCAGTAAGATAGTAAGCCTTCAGTAAGTTAGTAAGCCTTCAGTAAGATAGTAAGACTTCAGTAAGATAGTAAGCCTTCAGTAAGATAGTAAGCCTTCAGTAAGTTAGTAAGCCTTCAGTAAGATAGTAAGCCTTCAGTAAGTTAGTAAGCCTTCAGTAAGATAGTAAGCCTTCAGTAAGATAGTAAGCCTTCAGTAAGATAGTAAGCCTTCAGTAAGATAGTAAGCCTTCAGTAAGTTAGTAAGACTTCAGTAAGATAGTAAGACTTCAGTAAGATAGTAAGCCTTCAGTAAGATAGTAAGCCTTCAGTAAGTTAGTAAGCCTTCAGTAAGATAGTAAGCCTTCAGTAAGTTAGTAAGCCTTCAGTAAGATAGTAAGACTTCAGTAAGATAGTAAGACTTCAGTAAGATAGTAAGCCTTCAGTAAGTTAGTAAGACTTCAGTAAGTTAGTAAGCCTTCAGTAAGATAGTAAGACTTCAGTAAGATAGTAAGCCTTCAGTAAGATAGTAAGACTTCAGTAAGATAGTAAGCCTTCAGTAAGATAGTAAGACTTCAGTAAGATAGTAAGCCTTCAGTAAGTTAGTAAGCCTTCAGTAAGTTAGTAAGCCTTCAGTAAGTTAGTAAGCCTTCAGTAAGATAGTAAGCCTTCAGTAAGATAGTAAGCCTTCAGTAAGTTAGTAAGACTTCAGTAAGATAGTAAGCCTTCAGTAAGATAGTAAGACTTCAGTAAGTTAGTAAGCCTTCAGTAAGTTAGTAAGCCTTCAGTAAGTTAGTAAGCCTTCAGTAAGATAGTAAGCCTTCAGTAAGATAGTAAGCCTTCAGTAAGTTAGTAAGCCTTCAGTAAGTTAGTAAGCCTTCAGTAAGATAGTAAGCCTTCAGTAAGATAGTAAGCCTTCAGTAAGTTAGTAAGCCTTCAGTAAGATAGTAAGACTTCAGTAAGTTAGTAAGCCTTCAGTAAGTTAGTAAGACTTCAGTAAGATAGTAAGCCTTCAGTAAGTTAGTAAGACTTCAGTAAGATAGTAAGACTTCAGTAAGTTAGTAAGCCTTCAGTAAGATAGTAAGCCTTCAGTAAGATAGTAAGACTTCAGTAAGTTAGTAAGCCTTCAGTAAGATAGTAAGACTTCAGTAAGTTAGTAAGCCTTCAGTAAGATAGTAAGCCTTCAGTAAGATAGTAAGCCTTCAGTAAGTTAGTAAGCCTTCAGTAAGATAGTAAGCCTTCAGTAAGTTAGTAAGCCTTCAGTAAGATAGTAAGACTTCAGTAAGTTAGTAAGCCTTCAGTAAGATAGTAAGACTTCAGTAAGTTAGTAAGCCTTCAGTAAGTTAGTAAGCCTTCAGTAAGTTAGTAAGACTTCAGTAAGTTAGTAAGCCTTCAGTAAGTTAGTAAGCCTTCAGTAAGTTAGTAAGCCTTCAGTAAGATAGTAAGACTTCAGTAAGATAGTAAGACTTCAGTAAGTTAGTAAGCCTTCAGTAAGTTAGTAAGCCTTCAGTAAGATAGTAAGCCTTCAGTAAGTTAGTAAGACTTCAGTAAGATAGTAAGCCTTCAGTAAGTTAGTAAGCCTTCAGTAAGTTAGTAAGCCTTCAGTAAGATAGTAAGACTTCAGTAAGTTAGTAAGACTTCAGTAAGATAGTAAGACTTCAGTAAGTTAGTAAGCCTTCAGTAAGATAGTAAGCCTTCAGTAAGATAGTAAGCCTTCAGTAAGATAGTAAGACTTCAGTAAGTTAGTAAGCCTTCAGTAAGATAGTAAGCCTTCAGTAAGATAGTAAGCCTTCAGTAAGATAGTAAGCCTTCAGTAAGATAGTAAGCCTTCAGTAAGTTAGTAAGACTTCAGTAAGATAGTAAGCCTTCAGTAAGTTAGTAAGCCTTCAGTAAGATAGTAAGCCTTCAGTAAGATAGTAAGCCTTCAGTAAGTTAGTAAGCCTTCAGTAAGTTAGTAAGACTTCAGTAAGATAGTAAGCCTTCAGTAAGATAGTAAGACTTCAGTAAGTTAGTAAGCCTTCAGTAAGTTAGTAAGACTTCAGTAAGATAGTAAGCCTTCAGTAAGATAGTAAGACTTCAGTAAGTTAGTAAGCCTTCAGTAAGTTAGTAAGCCTTCAGTAAGATAGTAAGACTTCAGTAAGATAGTAAGACTTCAGTAAGTTAGTAAGCCTTCAGTAAGATAGTAAGACTTCAGTAAGTTAGTAAGCCTTCAGTAAGATAGTAAGCCTTCAGTAAGTTAGTAAGCCTTCAGTAAGTTAGTAAGCCTTCAGTAAGATAGTAAGACTTCAGTAAGTTAGTAAGACTTCAGTAAGATAGTAAGCCTTCAGTAAGATAGTAAGACTTCAGTAAGTTAGTAAGACTTCAGTAAGTTAGTAAGCCTTCAGTAAGTTAGTAAGACTTCAGTAAGTTAGTAAGCCTTCAGTAAGTTAGTAAGCCTTCAGTAAGTTAGTAAGCCTTCAGTAAGATAGTAAGCCTTCAGTAAGATAGTAAGCCTTCAGTAAGTTAGTAAGCCTTCAGTAAGTTAGTAAGCCTTCAGTAAGATAGTAAGCCTTCAGTAAGTTAGTAAGCCTTCAGTAAGTTAGTAAGCCTTCAGTAAGATAGTAAGCCTTCAGTAAGTTAGTAAGCCTTCAGTAAGATAGTAAGACTTCAGTAAGTTAGTAAGCCTTCAGTAAGATAGTAAGACTTCAGTAAGTTAGTAAGCCTTCAGTAAGATAGTAAGCCTTCAGTAAGTTAGTAAGCCTTAAGTAAGTTAGTAAGCCTTCAGTAAGATAGTAAGCCTTCAGTAAGATAGTAAGCCTTCAGTAAGATAGTAAGACTTCAGTAAGTTAGTAAGCCTTCAGTAAGATAGTAAGACTTGTAAGTAAGTGAGACCTCGATCTGACACACAATAACCATTCTTTTCACCCAGCTATAAGCCAGGGTCTTGTTAGTCATGCAAATTAGATGTGTCTGATGCATCTGAAGACTGTGACGGATGATGTCTGTGTAAGTATCACGGTTCTAATACAGCCTGTGATGGATCTGCCCTGTAACATCCATCCTGCTTGTGCAGTGTGCAACACTGATGCTATCACTCACAACCTACAGGCATGGAAATGGCTGGCTGATGGCGGTCCTGGGGTCAGCAGCCGTAAAGTTTGGTAAAAGCCTGCTAAAAAGCCTGAAACACAGCAGACAGTACTGCACTGAGCTTAAACAAAATCTCACTCACACAGCAAAAGAAACTGTGTCCAAAACACTGTAGCACTTTTCTTATGCACCCCATCTCATTAAACTGTCATACTCCACTGTGGTACTGTGTGTGTGTGTACGCCTGTGGGAGACACACACACACACACACACACACACACACATACACAGTGTAGTGAAACAAGAAAAAAACATGGCTAATCTACAGGACTTTATTAAGAGGTTTTTTTCTCCACAAAATCTCTACGTTGCATTTTAGGGCTCACACAACAAAGTCGTGTCATCATTGTGCTGCCACTGTCATGCCCGCTTTGCTGCATGAACATTTTTCTTCTGAGCATTGACCAGATCGTCTATAAATTCCAAGGTCAAGCAGAAGCCAGAACAGGACTATTACTACAAGCAAGCTAACACTCCTGCACACTGAATTAACATCAGACAGAAAACCTCACCAACATACCCCACACAAACCAGCAAGCTTTATCAAGTGTGGTAGTCAAGTTGCTTTGGTAGGTTTAGCCTACAGTTTAGCTGGTGTATATAATAATGTTGAAGTTTAATAGAAGACTTTCATTCATGCAGTGTTATTTCAGTGCACAGGCATGTTAGCTTGCTTGTACCACGTGTGTATTATTATTATTCATGCTTCCTGTAGGTATCATCATTCATATTTTGACTGCTAAGCATACTTATAATTCAGATGACCCCATGACAGTTGGAGGTGTGAGTGGGGTTGGAACGCGCCAGGATAAAACATATCAGTTATGATGGCTGCTACAGAATGACACTCAACTTCAGAGGTCTAACTCGTCTCACAGTTTAAGATACTGACACAGCTTTTCCTATAGGAATGAAAGGATATGTACGCCTCTTATTTAACACACTAGCAACATCCTAGCAACCACCCTGGATTCCACAGCATTCATTTAGCAAAACCCTAACAACATATATGAAGACCACAGCATCTACCTAACAACACCCTATCAATCACCAGTAATACCATAGCAACCACATAACAAAACCAATAACCTAGCAACCACCAGAAATGTCAGGGCAACAACATAGGAACCCTCTAAGAACTGACAAAATACCTTGAAATAAACATCTTGCCAAACTTAGTAATACCACAGAATTGCTTAAGATGTAAAGTCACTCTTCATTTTCTCCAGGAAATGCACTTTTTCTAGTTTAAAATGTGAAAAGTTTGGTTCCTGAGGTTAGGGATACTCTCACCATGCTCTGTAACAGGCCTGTTCGAATGAAGGAGTGTTCATTATTGGGGCAGGGATGGCGAGAGCTTCAGTCATGAAGGCAGCTTAACAAACTAGTGTTTCAAAAGAAAGAGTGACTAAAGTGATGTCTGCATCAAGATCCATTTTTGGATCCACCCAAGTGTGGTCAAAAGCACACAGTCAATGAACACAATGCTTGTGCACTGCACTAATATGTAAGGAAAAAGAGCAGAACAGCTGTTAAGCTGACTGAGAATGTCAATGCAGGAAGTGATCAGACTGTGTCAGCATAAACAGTCCATCCACAACTAAATGAAGAGGAATATGATAGTAGGGTTCCAATGCTTGAACCCTCATAAGAAAGAAGAATCAGCAATCGGGAGTTCAGTGGTGCAAAAACCACAGATGCTGGCAAAAATGTCATATGGTCAGATGAGTCATTCTTTACCATATGCTCCATGTTAGCAAGTGCATGTTTACACCAAGAGAAGAGAATAGGCCAAAACCCTATGGGGGGGTCCAGTGATCACTGTTAACCCAAGATGAAACATTTATATTGTGATAGGACAGGAAGGGGCACTGAATGGTATGATGTGTAAGAAAATGATGTAAATCCCATGTTATTGCCTTAAAAAATTGTGAGAGACCAAAATGTCAGGCAGCACTCATCACTTCCACTATCAAAACAGCAGTTGAGGGAATATCTTTTGGAGGAATGGCATTCACCCAGTATAGTTCCAGAGATTGGTATAATTTATAATAAACTGGCCCAACATCTTACAGACACCTTAACATCGTGTAAGCCATTTACCTCAGCAGCGCCTGTATTGTTAGTTATGAATATATCATTTGTAAAAATGCAAATAAAATAAAGCAGTAAAAAGCGACAAGAATTTCTTATTTTGAAAAAAGTAGTTGATATCTTGCAAGACAGTTAGATGAACAAAAGTTCAGTTCCAGATGTCTCCTGGACGTCCCCAGTCATCATGGAGGTTTGTTAAATTCCACCAGCACACTTGATTTAACATGTGAAGTACTGACTAATCAAACCAGTTATTGGATGATAACTACAATTAATACAGGGTTGCCACAGGATGATAATTGGAAAGGTTTAAACTAATGTATTGGCATATGCAAAATCACTAGTTGCTGTATTAATATTATTAGCATTTATTCTAATATTAGTGATTATCTGAGCAAGTGTAAAGGTGTCTAAAGGTGTAAGGTCTCTAAAATTTTTGCACAGTACTGTATATTTAATGCACCTAGGACACAGTATTATTACATACAGGCACTTCCACATATATATATATATATATATATATAATACAATACATGTATCTATTTATACATTTATGTATTACAAATATGTATTATTTGACCCCACATCCTTAAAAGATATACAAACAAAACTATGGGTGTGTGTATGTGTGTATACAGTGCTGTGTGTCTGGGCATGATGAGCTGTTGCAGTAGCACCAAAGAAAATCACATGCTGGAGGTGTGATGGAGAATACTGATCACAGATTATCTCTCAGTCTTGCACACACACACACACACACACACACACACACACACACACACACACACACACAGACACACAGACACACAGACACACAGACACACACAGACACACACAGACACACACAGACACACACACACACAAAATCTCTCTGACACAAAACTGAAATGCAGTTTTCAGCAGATCTTTAGTGCTGGGTCATTTCTCTTAACACTGTGAAGTATCTAATGTGAGTTTGACTGTGACAGAAAGTGAGTTTCCCTCACAGCCTCTGCAGCAGGAACCAGCAGGTAGCGCCCCAAAGGACTAAAGCCTACAGGGGCTACTCTACTAAATGCACAGTACAGAACCACACTGAGTGGCGAAAAGGTCACAGTAGGGGACTTACAGAGATAGGCATGTTGGACTGGGCTGATCTCTGCTGCCACGTCACAAACAAGTTCTCGATCTTCAACTGCTTCTCCAGCTCTGTAATAACAATAATAATAAATGATAATAATACTTGCTGTTTTTTATATTCATTAATGTAGTGTAACCCAAGATCATATCAACATCATATTATATGCATTCACATTAGTCATATTGCTTTTCAGTTTTTTTTTTCAATAGCAATCTTCCTGCAATACAGAGCCATCATGGCAAAAGATCATTAGCTTGGAACAACGGATTAGATGAGAAGGTGAAAATGGGCATTACGCGAGAATCTCAAATTTTCTGACATTCCTCTTTGTGTGCACACACATCACACAGGCATATTGATGCAGCAGCTTACACTCATGCTTTCAGCTTGAGTGAATCTTTTGCGTCCATACACCTGCGTGATGCGTGTACACGTGGAGAGGAGTCAGATTCTGCCAGTGAGACAGAATTCAGCACAACATCTGCAAAGAACATCAGAAGAAAAGAACCATGTTGACTTAGAAGTTTTATGTTTTTTTTGCCCAATTTTCTCCCCAATTTAGTCGTTTCCAATTCAACCGGCAAGTTAGGACCCCAATCACACAGTGCTATCAACGCTAGGAGGGTGAAGGCTAGCACACACAACTGTGCTCTCTTGGGCTTGCGGCTACGGATGGCTGCAGCATCACCAGGGATCGAACTCGCGATCTCCTGATGATGTTTCTTTGCATGCTAGCCAGAAATGGGACTGATGTTACATGACTTTTGTCATCTGGAAAAACCACAAAACTTCTTGAGACACAGGGATAACACAGATAAGGTTACAGCATATGTTGCAGTCTTGCATAAATAACACTGGTAAAGATTTACACTCTGTGCTGTCACATGTTTACCGTTTTCCCATTAGAAATGAGTCTGTCTTGTATCCTTTTATCTCTTGCCAACAAGTAAAAGCCAGCCCTAGATTTACTCTTGTCCCGTCTTTTGCTTGTTTACTCTGTCTTTCTCTCTTCCGCGCTTCATTCAACAATGTTATTCAGTCTTTTGGCCGCCTCTGCCATGATGTCCACGCTCAGGAATACTGAGCTAGCTTCTTACAGCTGGCTTGTTGTTGATGTGTGATGTGGTGCTGTAAAATATTACGCAGTTCTCATGAGAAGTCTCAAAGTTACATAGTACTAAAGCTGGCATTTCTAGCTCAGAGTGTCAATGACAGAGAGCCATTCTCCCTATTATAAGTTGTACCATCAAAATGATTTTGCAGTTGTTATTTTAAGATAAAAGTATTGCATATTGTATTATTCTAAGGCCATATATGAAAGTATTTGATTTGTGATCTGATTTGAAAGTACCAGATTTGTGTGTCCACACAGCTCTGAAACATTCAGGCAAAAAATCAGATGTGTGACTCTTCAGCCATATCAGCCAATATGGATGTAGTGCAGAATCGACACTACCCAAGAAGTGGTATAAACAGCTGATTAAGCCACAGTGGCTGAAAAGGGGTTCCCTAAAAACTTCTGGGTTATGTTATGTAAGATGTTCAAGTGAGGAAAAAAAAAGTTGTTAATAATGTCTCAAAAAAGAACATATGCATCAGGTGCCAAAGAAAAGGAAAATGTAGAAAATAAAGCATTCGCCGATTCCTTTGTTTGCTTTTTTTAAAAATAAAAAACTACTAATTATGTAGGTTTTCTCTTATCCTAAATGTTGTTGATCAGCCATGTTTTACTTATAGCCCACTCACTACCCTGGGCAAACTGTACGCCCAAATCACACCCCTGCCTCAAAATGTGTCAAGTTGTTAAGTAATCTCAAACAGACTTGCTAATGTGATTGTGCATGACATACTGTTGTCTATAAAGAAAAGTAAAATACAGACCAAATTCAGGCTTCATTATGACTGCGACTGTCTTTTTTTTAACTATTCAATGCAATTTTCCCTGCTTCACTACGATAACTAGACACTAAAATGAACAACATGGAATTAGGCCAAACACAACAGCACTGTTGTGGTTGTTGTGGTTTCATTTTCCTGGTCTGCAGAAAAGTACCTACTCTGTTGTAGAACTTAAGAAATCCTGAAACTATTGCTTAAGAACTAAAATTAACCCTGGTTTATCTGGTGGAAACAAACATGAAAATTCCTGAGTCCCTGAAATGCTTCCTGCAGTGGAACCATGCCTTAAGAGATGTGTGTGGGAACAGTGTGTATGCATGAAGACTCACCTCGGCGCTCTGCAGCTTTGACCTCCAGTAACTGAGCTCCATGTCGGGCTACAATGTCTGCTCCTTCTTGATTGGCTAGCAGGCGTCCTGCACTCACGTCCCTAAGAGCCTCATCAAAGGGCATGAGGTCAGCAGGGAAGGGTAGGGGGGCCAGCACACGGGCACTGCCCAATCGAGTGGGGTCTTTACTGGGCACAGGGGGCACAGATACACGCAACAGAGCTTCAGCCTCCATAGAGGAGTTCAGAAATGGGTTAGGCTCCTAGAGAGAGAGAGAGAGAGAGAGAGAGAGAGAGAGAGAGAGAAAGAGAGAGAGAGAGAGAGAGAGAGAAAGAGAAAGAGAGAGAGAGAGAGAGAGAAAGAGAGAGAGAAAGAGAGAGAGAGAGAGAGAGAGAGAGAAAGAGAAAGAGAGAGAGAGAGAGAGAGAGAGAGAGAGAGAGAGAGAGAGAGAGAGAGAGAAAGAGAAAGAGAAAGAGAGAGAGAGAGAGAGAGAGAGAGAGAAAGAGAGAGAGAGAGAGAGAGAGAGAGAGAGAGAGAGAGAGAGAGAGAGAGAGAAAGAGAAAGAGAGAAAGAGAGAGAGAGAGAGAGAGAGAAAGAGAGAGAGAGAGAGAGAGAGGGAACAGAAGACAGAGACAGACTGACTCATTGCAATATTTTAAATAAGGATAAGTAATCAGATCACATGGTTTGTCAGAATGAGTACATAAGAAATGCTAATTGAGCGCAGATTTTTAAAAGCTACTACAAGACCCAGAGGAATGCAGAGAATCAGCTCTGGCCTTCCCATCCTCAACTCCCTTTCATGTAAATGATTGAAGTCTCCTTTTCAAAGAGCATCTCTGAAACACACAGCTTTTCCACTGTTAACCCTTCAGCAGCCAAACGCTAACAGAGTTTTTTTTAATTCAACTTCAGGAACATCGAAAGAGATGCTGTGCATGAAATCTAGTACTACAGACTACACACTACATGCTATACTTACAATAAGTATAGTGCTATAATGAGTGTGGAACTGACTTAAAACTAAGCACTCTGCAACATCTAAATGTTTGATAAAGGAAAAGTAGGCCTGTCACAACTATTACATAACTCAATCGCAGTTATTAGAGCTGACAGTTCTTAGCTTTGACAGTTTGCAACAAACAATGTAAACTGCGTGTACTTTTAACTGTTGGGTTGAAAGCAGGACCACATTCGTGAGGCATGTCACTGAGTCTCACAAAACAAAAGTTATAACCTCTGACTGATACTGTAACATCTTTAGAGAGCAGCAGTGAGAAATATGTTTGAGCTTCTTTTCCGTCATTATTTGGAAACTACTAAGTATCAACATCAAAAAAAAAAGTAAAAGGTAAAAATAAATAAAAAGTAAATAAAAAGTTAAAAAGTTTGGCCACCTTAGACTTATACTTTAATAGTTGGCTACAATGGAAAAACAATTCTATCAAAATTTATTTATATGGCAATTCATTATCAGTGAAAATTACAATCTTGACAGGTCCATGGAAAAGTTCTAACTCTTGAGCTTCTATAAGCTTTTAAAATTTTTATTTATCTCAGTCCAACGTTTACACACTAAAATAAAAGAAAATCCTTTTTCTTAGTATCTTAGTTTCTTAGTCACACCCCTCATAATGTTTTGAGATTTTGTGAATGAACTGTGTCCAGTATTTTTGCACTTTTAGTGTATATTATCTAGCTTCTTGACTAGTTGACACTTGGCATTAGGCACGGTGACCTTCAGTTCATCATGCGGCTGATCCAGAGCGTCCCATTTTATTAACAATGCCTATATAAGCTGTGTGCAACTGAATACCTGCATTAGCAGTGAGTGCAGCTTAAAGTAGCTGAATTCCCTGATTGAAAGGGGTGTTTGATATTTTGAACATGTCATTTTTGCATGTGGGTCCATAATGTCCTAGTTTAGAGCATAACCATGCAATTTCAGATGTAACCTGGAGACAGAAGAGAGAAAGATGGAGCTTCCCGCTCGACAGACAGTTCGTTATCTCTCTTCATTAGGCCTAAGCACCATGTTCAACTCAAGCTAACATGGCTGCTTCCATTCAGGCATCCAATTAAGAAACCCTGTGTCTGACCCAGCACATATTCAGAACAGGATTACATGCTTCGCACGGAAACGGAACAGGAGTACAGGCAGCTTACAGGCTCTTATGCTTATGGGATGCCTGCTATGTCATCCCAGCATAACCTTTATACCCTAACTGTGCCACTTGTGGGAACTTTTGGGCGAGTTAGTGTACGGCACAATGGCCAAAGTACTGCAGGGTGACTTGGAGGCCTCAGAGGATGTATGAGGGTTGGAGATATGCTGGATAAAGGCAGTCCAGATGACCCAGCAATACTGAACCTTATACCCATGTGCCAAAGCTGTGTTTGGTTGAGTTAGGGGTTAGCCAAAGGCTAACTAGCGCATGGACGCTTCCTCCTGGGAGTCTGACAGATGATTGGCAGCTAGGGCAAATTTTCTGCAGCGCTGGATCTGCCTTCTGTCGCTGCTTGTTAGCGGAAGAGTGATTAAACGAGTGAAACCATCGACGAGGAAAAAAAAATCCAGAAAGGACTGCGCTATTTTTCCTTCAGGCATGGTATGCATGTTTCGTTTCATTTCTTCTTCAGTGGCAGTGTTAGAAATGTTCATCATCATAGCTCATTACGCTAAGAAGACCATGATGACAGACAAGAAAGTTGAAGGAAAAAAGAAAAATCATTAAAGGCAGTGATCCCTAAGAGGACACCCACAAGCGCACACAGGAAAAGACATTTTCTCCAACTGTTGAGAGCACTAGCTGCCAAACTTTGAATATTAGCCCATTACTGTGCTAATAACTATTCATTTACAAGCCAAACAGAAGCATACTGCATGTTCTCCATGTTATAATTGTGCCAAGATTGGTTGTAGTGCTAGGCGATGTATTGTCTATACTAGTTTATCTGCCGCACAATGGTGATTTTTAGTTTTATTGAAGAAAATAAGCATTATAGCCACAACAGAATTCTATTCAATAAAACAGCAATGTTTCTGCTGACACACTGGAGGAAATACACTGCGTAACGTTATTTTTGGTGGAGTTCAACTCCACAATAGATTGTTGATATTAGATTTCTAATATTATTAATAATGCCCTGCATTACTTTCAGGAAATCTTAAAATCTTAAAAGGAGAACTTAAAATCCAGGGGCTATATTCATGAAAGCTTTCCCAAGAAAAAAACAAAATATATGAAACAGTCCACAGAAAGCAGGTTCCATATCAGTTTCAGATGTAAACTAAACAGAAGCCGTTTTGCCTGCTTCTGGTAATTTATACATCAATCTTTTTCACCCACCATTTGTACTGTGTTGAAGAAACGAATTTGAATATGCAAAAAAGAACCCAACTTCACTAAACACGAAAAGTCACATATCAGTACTTGGGTTGGCTGAATAATGACGGCTGCCACGCTGTCTGGGAAGAGGAGGGATTCTCACTATATAATACTCTGTAGGCAGCACACACCCTGGACCCCAACCTCCTAAAATTAAAAAGTCATCCAAAAAGGCTATTTCAAATTCTGAAAGGTGACAACTTTGCATGCATGGAACTACTTAAAAAATTATATTTACACAATTTTCACAATTGCAGGACATGACAATATAATTGCTACTATTTAGTTCACTTTGTGCAGCCCTAACATTAAGCTGCTGTGAACTAATAGCCATTGCTTTAGTTTTGATGTCCACAACACAGAACAAATGGTCTTTCGTCCTGTCTTTAACCACTGCGACAGAAGTTTCAACACAAATCAATGTAACAGGACAACTCACAACAGCATGAAAGCAGCCTGTCAAGGTGTGTGGCTGTTTTTTTCTTTTGGTCCATAAGAACTCATCTGTCTTATAAAGTGTAATGTGGCTGGAAATGAGGAAGAATGTCTCCACCACGCTTTAATCTTCAGAAAGGTGGAAAACAAGCATCATTCTGTATTTATAGTAACGATGCAGTGGATCGACATCATAGAGACAAACTCAGTGGCTAGATCAAACAAGCATGATCATTACCTACACAAGCAGAGAGGATTTAGCACAACTGCTACAAGAAGGCTTTGCAAAAGCCAACAAATCGAGACTCATTTTCCATAAACACCAGACTAGTCGTGTTTGAGTGACATCATAGCAATGTGGTTTCTCAGTGGGCAAGCTGAAAATAGCACTAGAGTAAGTAGCGTCAGAAACAATTCTCAATCCTAATAAACATGAAAAACACACCTGCATTAATACTTTAGTTCTTCTTTAGTACTTTCGTTAGGTTTGCACTGGAACTACTAATGTAGCAAACAAGTACTGGAGCTTATACTCCAGAATTTAGCATCACGTCAAGTTCTCAAAATAATAAATAATCTCAAATAGATTTGCTTGTGTGTTTTTTGGCGCAGTATGAAAAATGTACATTGCACAGCTACAACAGCAGTCTTAGCCATTAGGGCTCTGCTGAAAATATCAATATGGCAATATATCATGGATAAGCTAGAGGTGATGCGAACATCGATACAGTGACGGCTGTATTTATGAATTTACTTTTATACATTAAATGTATGCACAAATTAATGATGAAGTTGAAGTTATTTGAATTTTCTTGTACAGATGTCAGAATATAATGGATAAATAACAAAGGTGGACTGGAAAATTCAAACAAGAAGCTACTGAATGGAAAGCAAACTTGTACAAGCCTTGTGTTTCTGTGGTGGTGCGTTTGTGGCCAATGCAAGTAAAAATCTGATAAATCATCTAAACATGATTTACAGTTGGCAACATATAACCCTGAGGCTGGGTGGCTGATAGGTGGCCAACAAATATGGCTTTTCACCTTTAATGGCATGACCTAGCTAACATCAGCTAACAGCAGTAGCTAGCCTAGTTATAAAGCCTTTACTAAACACAGCAAATCTAAATATGCAAACGTCAGATACCAAACTTGTTTTGGCTGGCTGACTACATAAGATAAAAGCAAAACTGCGTTAACTTGATTTTTTGCCAAGCGATCATTTTAAGGCATGCCAGTATTTTAGAAGCCAGCATCAAATAGAGGAGACTGAGTGATCAGATCTATTATAACACAACATCTATTTTCCTTGTGAACCTGGTGAACAAAAGGGACCCAAAAGGAGCCCTGACAGAAACGGTTTATAAAAAGAAGGGATGACAAGAGGAGTTGAGAGGCCATGGAGCAGGAATCGGAGTAAATGATGAACACAGAAAGGCAGAGAACTAAACTAGGTCATGGCATTTGCTATCAAAGGCCACAGAGCAGTCTATCTGACACTACGCCTCACATTCCACTCGAGCCAGTACAGCAAACACTCCAGCGAACAAAATGCATCAAAACGCACCATCTGACACAACTGAGGTGAAACATCCTCAAGTCTTTGATACAACATATCCAACATCTGTTAAAAGTCAAGATGGGTCTGTATACTATCTTTAGCATCAAATATGCACCAACTTTGTCTCAGGTTATCATAAGCACATTATCTAAATAAACAACCCGATTTCTTGACATTTTTAATCAGCTGAAGACTCATTAACTTTAACCTCTCAACACCGATGCAAAAAGACTTTTAATCTATTATTTCCTTCTCATAACAATATGATTTACTGTAAACATACCTTTTAAAATAATCCTAAGAGAAATCTGGAGGTGAAAATTTGATAACCTCCCCAACCAATCCCCCAGGAACGCCATGCACTCTTCGCTTTTATTATTGAGGCACTGTATAAATATAAAACTTTTTTTCCATTTACTACAGTCACTGTTTAAAAATTCCCTACTTCATTTGCTCAGTCACTTTATGTGTGTATTGATCACTGCACTAACAATAACCCAATGACTCAGAAATAAGTGAGCATATATAAGTTTGTCCTGCATACCATTGTTTAAACGTACTTTAAAGCTTTGTCTTCTATAGTATGCAAACAATACAATTGCATGACCAGGGATGTAAACTGTTTTATTTATTGTCAGCTTTTACCATTTTTCAGTGACTTGGTCCAATGTGTCCTGAACTGCAGTTTTGGCCAAGACTTTTTTCAGTGTCACCTAATGTACACGGAATAGAATATAACATATTCCAATATGCAGCATAAAAACCAGTAAAACCTTAATATAGAGCTAAATGTGGCACCAGGCTTAGGAGTACACACCTCTCTATTCCTCATGCTGGATTATAGTGAGATCAGATCAAAAGTTGTATTTGTGAATGGATTTTACGAAGAAGCATGTGAATGTCACTTGATTGACAAACAAACAAACATACAAACAAACAACAAAAAAAACAAGTAAATGAAAAAATGTGTGCATGAAAAAAGCTTCAAATAATATAAAAATGGCTCCAAAAATAAATCTTGACATTTTGGTAGGCAATCTTCAAAAATGCCTGACATCTGAATCAATACAAAAAGAAAAAAAAGGACAAGGTGACAGACGCTGTTGAAACTATTTCTGTTCAGCTACTTTGCTGGGATGCATAAACAAGTTCAAGGTGTTTTTAGAAAAGACAATAAGACACCTTGATACAGTCACTCTGGCTGTTTGATTTAGGTCAGCTTGTGGCCAGCATGCTCAAGGGGAGAAAGCCCAGCTGTTCAGATGGACATGTTGATGTGTAAGTACAGTGTGCTAGCAACTAGTTACTGGTGTATTTCATTTCTTAGTTGCCAAACCCCAGGAGCAGTGACAGCTGCCTGTCACAGTGATGTCGTGGAACCTGAGGCACTGCCAGGGTTCAATGTGCAGGACACAGTTATACACACAGTAAAACACACAAACACACATGCATACATACACACTTTAAAACACTACTGATGTGTACACATCAGTCGTGACAACCACTGACACATCTACTGTGGATTATGCAGCAATGCAACAGCCAATAAACAAATAAATAAATAATGTACTTCATAAAAATAGATTACAATATATTCTTATTATCTTATTTAAGAATACATTCTTAACATCTTGTATCTAGTGCTTATTTTATAACATTCTCTTTTCATCAAGGTTGCCAATAATCCTGGATCAGACAAAAAATTTCATCACTACTAATGCACAAACTAGCGTTTATTTGCTGAATTTAACAAATGCCAAGTCATCTTTTTTTTTTACTTAGAAAATAAAACAAAACATGAAATCTGACCTGCGGTATGGGAGCTTTTACACATGACTATATATGCAATGTAGATGAAACAATTTAGATGAAAATACAACAAAAATCTTGCAATCCAGTTCCAAAATAATACAATTATGTCCACAGTTCTCCAATTACACTATTAATATACAGTAAAAAGGGGATTCATTTGTGGCTTTCAGCTGCTTTTCCTCTTAACATGGTTAACTGAGCTTAAGGGACAATGTTAAGTTTAGATAAGCATGAAAGCATTTAGCTATGGTAATAGTTTGTGTGGGTGTGCGTGTGCAGCACTGACCTGTTTGAAATCCTCTTGTGCAGGTGTATCTGTGAAGCAGTAATGGTGAAACAGGCCCATTTTCTGACTCAGTAGGCAGTGCACTACATGGGCTCGACCGTTCTGCCACTGCACCAGCCGCACCAGGTCACGATTTAGAGACGCACCCAGATCCACTGACCAGTTGTAGGTGTACAAGGTCAACTACAGCCAACAGAGACAACAAACACCCATCATTTTCACAAAAGTAAGTCAAAGCACAGTCTTCTATATCAGAGTTTGCGTGCTACCAATGCAGCCTAGTGCAGTGGCTCTCAAACATGTCTCCAGGCCTTTCCAGACAGTGAACATCTTTGCTCTATCCCCAGGCATTGTGCGTTATGGTAGACTGCCTCTTCAGGGAAATATTTAGCGGAAAATAAAAAAAAATCTATAACTGTAAACTAAGCTTTAGACTTTAGGATTTTGGCCACTAGTTGGAAAAGTTTTTGACAGTTGGAAAATTAAAAGCTTTAAATTTATCCCTTAAGGATTTAAGCAAGTGGCCACAGGTCCTTTATTTATAGATAATAATTGCAATTTGAAACACTGATTAGAAAAATTGTAATTAGACATTTTCTACAAATTGTTCTTCCCTATGTTAGTGTATGAATCTGTTCACTTGAATCACAAACGTTCCCAATTTCAACATAGCATGTGTCTTCTTTGCTCTCATCTCACTCTGATGCACTCTGATCTCATTAAGAATCATATCATTAGGTGGTTATCCAGGCATATTTGAGCATGGAGAACACAAAACTGCAGTGCAGGGAGAGCTACAGGAGGAGCTACAGGAGAGATACCATCTCTATCAGCATTGCTGAGTCTTAAATATGTCTCATGTTCCTCCTTCTCACCTTTTTATCCACAATATGGATGTGCAGAAACCTCTGGCGCGGGGCCACACCTCTCCAGGACTGACCAGGGCTCAGCCAATCACTGTGTTCCAATGCCTCGAACCTCTGAAGCCCTTTATGAGCTACAGTGTGAAACAGGGAGAGAGAGAGAGAGAGAGAGAGAGAGAGAGAGAGAGAGGGAGAGAAGAAAAGGAAGAAGAGGAAGAAGAGGGAGAAAAAGAAAGGAGAGAGTAGAGAGAGGGGGAGAGGAGAGAGTGAGATGAAGGGAGAGAGAGATAAGACAGAGGTATGTAAAAGTAGGAAAAGAGAGAGAAAGAAAAAGACAGGAAGGAGAAGAGGGAGAGAATGAGAACGAGAACAAGAAAGGAAACAAAAGTTAAAAAAGGGGGAGGGAGGAGGTTATGAAGTATGAAAGAAAGAGCAAAAGATGGAAAAAGTGCATGAGAGAAAAGAATGAGAGATAAAAGAGAAAGTCAGAAAACAACCAAAAGAAAAACAATAAACAGTAGCACCATGCCTGAATTCTTCCAATCATCTTTAGCAGTGAGGCTGATTAAAGGAAGAGCACCCCATGGTGAGGAAGTGATTTGGAGAATATCTGCTGAGATTAAATCATAAATAGGCCTCATTAAGTACACATAAAGAAAACTCTCAGCAGGGCTGCTTAATCCCTCGAGGCAAGTAGCACACAGCTATTTAAAGAGCGTGTTTGCGGAATGAGAGCAGTACTCTCAAGTGCAGTAAAACACACACTACAGACACACTCTCCTCATTTGAGAAGCATTGATCTCCACAGACTGATGCTTCTCAATGACTTCAGTCTTATCACCAAATCACAACTAATATAAGCCAGGACCTGAAGCTTTGTCTTCTTTAAAAACAAAACACCTGTACATCTATAAAATGTACTGGAGTTTCTTTCTGAATTTCAGCATTTGCGTACAATTGATTTGTAGAAGCAACATGTTCTTAAACAACGGGAACACTGGGAAATTTTCTCTCTAAGTGACCTTGATCGTCTCAAATTCTTTGATGAACTTGAACAAGAATTTTGCATCCCTAAACATCACTTTGATTGGTACCTCCAAATTAGTAGACTGATCAATTCAGCTTCACCCCAAGAGGTTTAATATAATAGGGAAACTGCTATAAATGATTATCTTGCTGGTTGTTACAATACACTGAACATGCCAAATTCACTGAATACTGATACCAGTAAAATTGGATGAGAATTGGAATTTAAAAGGTGATTCCAGGTGAGAAACAGAAAAACTTTCTAGGCCTTATCCACCTTAATCTAAGGCTTCATTCAAGCTGAAGTGGCTCATCTGATTTTTGCTTTAATGTGACACAGAATTGGTGTTTTCAGAGCTGTGTGGGCACACAAATTTCAAATCAGATATGTGGTCCTAGTTCAGATATATATCTCATTCGTGGCCATGTGATCTTAATAAGAATTGGAAGATCAGATTTCATGTGTTTTCTTCAGATTCACTATGCATGTACCAACATTCAGAGTTAACGTGGCAGCAAGCATTTAACCAGAAGTCAGTGCCATTAAACACTGCAAAGCACTGCAGCTGACTCTTTTTCATCAGCGTCTTACTCTAATCCATAGGTTAGAGAAATTACATAAACTTGACTCATCAAGTATAGATCAGATCTATACACTGAATGTCAAGAAAGGGCATGTTCTCTCACTGCATGTGGACCTGTAAATCCATAAATATGTTCTGGAGAAAGACGTTTTCCACACAAATAAAGGAATTTTACGTGAACGTCACATGATTTTCACAGGATAAACGGTTTCTGAGACCAACGGTGGCTGTATTATGGATGGTTCAATCTAAGGATGGGTCAAACTGTACGTTTGTGTAGTTCATCCTGATTCACCTGATTCATCTGTCTCATTTGCCAGTCATATGAACGGACATCAGAATGTGTTCATTAAATTCAGTAATTCAATAACACTATTTTCATTGTTGGAATGTTCAGATGTTCAAATGAACCTGAAAATTCTGAAATTTCCAAGGGTGAACACAGTTTCCAATTTATCACCATGTCCAGTAAGATGAACAGAGGCTGACTGTTCCAACCAATGACTGTATGCGTCATATATATCATGTGTATATACAGGCTCTTGAGGAGCACTGTAGCTTATTATTTTACTATTGCTCTAGTGAGCATGCTGTTTGTTGATTTATTCATAGGTCTACAGCAAGCACTGTTCAGCATAGATTATTGAAGGTATTGTTTTAAAACCTATTTAAAAGCTACACTTGAACAAGAGGATTACAATTATGGATTCTACCACAGTAACTCACAGCGTGCAAGCAGCTGGCCTCGTATATTACTCTTAATTAATGCCTTGGGTTTAAATAGATTCTAACAATGTTCATAAATATCTATGGTCTTAATACATTTTTTTCTGTCCATCTGTTGTTCAAAGAATGTTCCATATAGAGTTTCAGCGCAAAAAAACGAACACTAATTACTTGTGGTTACTTGCGTTTGTAACGTAATGCAGGAGTGAGTGTGTGTGAATGTGTGAGTGAGAGATGCCAGGCTGAATCTGCTGGCTCTGCTCAGGAGGCCAAACTTACGTGTGAATTTAAAACAAAGCACAGGGGGGCTTTCCTCATCTGAACGCTCTTCTGTGGGCAAACAGAGATAAGCACGCACACTGCATGGCAACTCTACACACACTGCTAATGTTATACACACAGTCACACACGCTCTGCTTAACAATTCTACACACACTGCTAAAGGGTCATTAATTCACTGAGGTGGCAAATAAATAGTGTCTGTTATTCTGATAATTTGCAAATTATTGTAAAAAAATGAACATAATTTTATTCTGCCTCAAGACTTTTTTTGTCTTTAGTGTTAAATATAATTTTTTCAAAGTAAAAGTTTTATTTTATATCTTTTATATCAGGACTCTGAGAAGTCTTATAAGTTCATTAATGTTGTTCAATATAACAGACTTCACACTTATTACAGTACAGTGCAAATGTCAGAGACTTCAATTAATTTATTCAATTTCCAGTCAAAATGGAGATTAAATCCAAGTTATTTTTCAGTGACAGACAAAAAAAGAAAAATCAGAAACATTTAACATACAACTACACAGAATCCCAACAACTAAACTAATGTAATTTTTTCATAGATTGCCTTTATTACTGGGTTTTCAGTGTTCTTAGAACAATGGGCTCCACAGTGGCCAGCCCATTTTTAAGACAACACCTTTGTTTGATCTGCAAATGTTCTTCTTTGTTGACTATTTTCTTTTTTCATTAACAGCTTCTTGACAGCTACACATCCTTTCAGACATATAGCCTTTAGATGCGCTCTCACAGTGGAAGGATGGCCAGAAACACCTGCAGATTTTTTCCAGACTTGAAGCAAGAGTGGAACTAAATTTTCTTCTCTCTCTCTCAAAGATTAAAGCTTTAAGTACTGTTTATTAGATGGTGGCAGTCGTTTGTGTTCTAGGTCTTGAACCCCTTTTTCTCTATAGCTTTTAATAATGTTTCAAACTCCTTTTTTCCCCCCACTTATTTTTCATTGACTTTCCTAGGCCTGGATCATTATATTATTGGACCACAGATGCTTGGTGGGCCCCTATCATGCAACAGTCATGCAACTAAAGCATACAGAGGGTTTTTTCCCCCATTTGTGCCTTACCTTTGAGGACTTTGTGTGAAAGTAGCTCCCTGATCACTAACAAAGATGAAAGATTAACCAATATAATGGTGTATAGTGGAACAGTTGGCAGTGATTGGCAGACAAAATAAAACAGATGTTCTGGAAAGATGTGGAGAGCTTCAGAATTATGACCGACTAAACAACAATGATGTATTGAGAATTAGCTTGTTTTTTTGCTGTGCTCCAAGTAAAGTTTCCACTGTGAGTCAAAACTGCTGTTAAGATTTTGTTATAATTGCCCGTGGGAGTTGACCACTGGCTTGGGCCTCCTGTCACACACCAATAAAACCTATGACATGATCTGGATCTGGACTTTTGCCTACCTAATTGCAAGTGGATTATCTTACATTTAATTTCCTCAGAAATCTCCTCAGAAATTAAATAAAGGGTGGTCTCTGACTTTTACTGTACATATTAACATTTATATAGCTCATTTGCCACCATAACAGTAGAATGACCCAAACGTTACACACACATAGCCACAAACACACTGCATAGCCATTCTAAACACACTCGTACACCCACACATATACTCATTCAAACACATTTACACACACATAGAACAAACATGTTCACACACTCAGGACAGGAGACACTGGCAAAAAATGAAAACATCTGTTAGCAAGATCAGAAGAAAACAAGCCAAAAAATCTAGCAAAAACAGAAGCAGCAGAGTAAATAGAGACAGAATGAGCAGCATTGAAGGTAGACAAGTTCAGATCTAAACAGAAGCTGTTTAAGACTGAAATAATGAGCTGATTGAGAATAAATATGGGCCTGTGAGTAGTTTGTTAATCCTTTCATCATTTACTGACTGTCTGCTGATGAAAATGAGCTCTTTGTTTGGCGTGATTACTGAAGAAGCACCAGAGAGAGAGGTTAGTGAGGCATGGCAGACTACAGCAAAACCCACTCATCATCACATGCAGCACAGTGGTCTCAATCTCAGAAAAAAAGGATTACAGAGGCCCCTGATAAGGCCTATGCGCTTGGAATCACATTAAAATCACACCCGGAGATAAAAAGTTGCAATTTTCATCATTCTCCACCCGTATCTCCAAAAAACGTTTAATTAAATTACAGAACAAGCAGAAGCCATACTGATTTTGGCCCAGGACGGATAAAGTGATGACCTGGACGGCGAAACGCACCTTGTTCAGCGCTATAGTGCCACTGCTGGAAGTTTCGGCCAATTAGGATGAAGCTCCTGGAGGTGGCCGGCGGCTGGCTGACGTGCTGGACGTGCGTCAGAGGAGTGAAAATGTCTCCCTGAGGACAGCTACGGAGTAAAACAAGGAAAAGGTAAAAGGCCACCTCATTCGCAAACTATGCATCATAGCTAAGGGTGGAAATAGCTATTCATTTACTTATTCATCAAGAACAACAAAAAGTAATAAATATAAAGATAAATGTGGTAGTGTTAGACAACTGGCTAATTTTCAGCTATAGGGCCAGATTCATAAAATCCACTGGCAGATTTATCGTGAAAATAAGAGCAAATAACTTTTTTATGGTTAAGATTATTTTTTATGATCACTGATGTGTTTTTCCACTTGTGCAACACAAGACATGACCTAACTTAGAGGGGATTTTTATTAGTTCCTGTCTAAGACAAGCATTAAAAGACACTGGCAAGCTAATAATTTCCATAGTAATGGAATATCACAACAAGATCTTATTTCATTTTTGCCAAAAACAATGAGGGCATGCTATATTGAATACTGTTATAATAATCGAGTGAAATCTTGAACTGTACCAAAAGCCCTTCAAGCTTCGAGTACAGCTCGACTTGACCCGCCATCCTTCAAGGCGCATGGTGGACAAGCATTGAGACTGTTCTCTGTACTGGCACCCAAGTGGTGGAACAAACTCCCACCGACTGTCCGTACAGCAGTCTCTTGCTGTCTTCAAATGCAAACTGAAGACACATCTCTTTACATAGAACTTAAATGAGCATTGAATTAATTATTGATTATCGTGCTGCAGTTAAATATATTATATTTAATTGTTCAACTCTTTTTGTTTCTAGCAGCATCTGAGCTCAAGACTGGCTTTCTCTCTCTAAGCTATAGGTAACTAGCAAAGATACTTTCTCTAGATAGACAAAGCACTTCTTGTAAGTCGCTCTGGATAAGAGTGTCTGCTAAATGCTGTAAATGTGAATGTAAATGTAATTGATTACAATCAATTACACAGCCAGCTCCAGAATTACTTGTACCCTTCAAGACACTGGGCAGAAGCAATCATGTAGAATATATGTTTAATAAAGTTCCTCATAAATGTTTGGAGAAACTGCTTACCATTTAATAAAGTGATATTTTTTATTTTACTTTTAAATTTGTTTTAGAACATACCATACCTCTCAAAAATCTTCACTGTGGTGTCCGGGGCCAAAGACATGACCAAATGCATGACCTCCATTACAATAGAAGGCAAGAGGAAAAGTGAAGAGATTTCAGCCGTGCAGTGCTGGATGGACGGACAGCCTGAAACACAGGGAGAGACAAAATGATACAAAATGAGGATATGTTGGGAAAGATACCATAGATACTATAGAACAGTTAGAACCTTAGAGAAAGGAATGAGTAGCACTTCACTGCAGGGTACAAGCCATTCAGGGGCATATAGGCACTACAAACATTTACACAGGCTTATATCACCAGCTGACTAGTAGCCTTTATGACAGCTTATGCTTCTAATAAGCTTCAATAAATGTGAATGCTATAAGAGTTTAATGGCAGTTTGGATTATGCTGGTGTCCTGTAGCCTTATGTATGCTGTAAAGTGGTACCAGAGAATTAAGTAGTATCCTAAGCAAGAGTGTGAGTATGTTTACCTATTAACAATAGAGGTTTGTGTAAATATGTGTATAATTACCAAATATATAGTACCATGCTAAAGTCACACTGCACATTACACAATGTCCTAACAGCAAGTGAGTGTTTAAACGTACTGTCGAATTGTGATACAAGGCCAGAATATTTACTGGTGCTGCACGATATGAACATTAAATGTGATGTTTGATGAAGATGTTGGATATAACAATGACTACATGAGAAGCGATCAGCTTAAAAAAGTGTGCCTCTGACTGAAAGGACCGCAAGCAAGGCTTTTTTTGTTTGCTTGATGAACAGAAATCTAACCTCTCCTTTAAGCAAATTTTTTTGAGGAAAAAATTATACAAAATTATAAGCACAGTGCAGGCTAATTCCTCACTGTGTAGTCAGTTACGGTCTGAGTTAGCGCTAGTCCAGGTTGTTACTGCAGAACTGAACATTAGACAAAAAATATGGAAGAAACCCACAAATTATTTCAGATAATGATGACCTTTAATTCTGATTTAGCCTTTAGCATTGCAACCCACTAGCTGGGCTAAAATGCGCTCACTAGTTAATAACTAATTGTATAATAGTAAATGCTAATTGTATATAGTTCATTAATAAAAATAGGGTTTCTTATGCATTTTTTATATATACAATTAATAAAAAGTAACTGCCCTTGAGTCAAGGGATGTTTTATTTGTGATGCAGAACATATATTTTTATCTAAATAAAATATTTATTGATGTAATTGTATAAATGTCAGACCTTACAGGTTAGTTAGGTGAGACAGAGTTAGTATGGGCATCGGTATTCGGAGTTGGCCAATATTTAAGGATCAGGTATCAGGATCATTATCAGAAGAGGAAAAGTGACCATTGTCACCAAGTCACCATTTGACAAAAGAGCTTCTGGCTTAACCACAGCATTTCTGTTGAGGTGGAATATCATGAAACATGAACCCTATAAACAATATATCCATTAACAACAGCATGCTGCTTTGCACTGTGTCAAGCTCTGACACTTGTGGCTAGTGCAGATGGGAGCATCTAGGTCTATTCATTGTTCACCTACACTGCTTGCTGTTAGGACATGGTGTTGAACAGCCAAAACAATGCCTGAAACTATTAACTTGGTCAGTATGTGTGTTTTTGTATAGATCATGTATAGCTTTTTGAATTTATTCAAATGTTAGTTTTTTGTTCATTTACAAGCCACTAGAAATGACTTTAACTGTAGCTGTACATTTTTACACCTAGTTTCATGTTTAAATGGCTGTAGGCTTTGGCTTCATAAAGTTGCAAAGTCATTGGATCTTCTGTCATCTCTGAGTGCAACTTCTGTCAAATACATAGCAAATGTAAAAATCTCTTTTTTAGATATACAGACAGAAGACAATAACTGAGAGATCTTAGACTCACTTTCACATTAGGAAGATAGAAACTCACCCAGTTTGGCCATGAAGATCATCCAGGGCTGGAAGGTGGATTGATAGATTGGGTGGAGAGTGCCAGTATCACCTTCCTCTAACTGAGCCACATGCCGTTTGTAGACTGGCCTAGAGGGAGAGACAAAGAGAGACAGAGACAGTGAAAGAGTGCAGGATCAGGTCACGTATGTTTGGAACATTTAATGTTTGTGTGAGTGTTATGAGTTTGCATGTACTTGTTTACACATGCACAGTGTGTATCTGTGGCTGTACATAAATGTGTTTGTGTGTGTGTGTGTGTGTGTGTGTGTGTGTGTGCGCGCGTGCACTAGATGGATTTGTAACTGTATTTTGTTACACTAACAAACCCTAAACAAAAATGAAGAAATGTTAAAGGTGGCCAGTATGCTGAACAGAGCTGGATATGATTTTGAAAATGGCGAGAAAATGTGTAAAACCACAAGAATAGAATTAACTTGAATAAAATAAACATAACTACAGAATCATTCCAAGCAAAAAGTCTAAAGTCCAAATCAGTTAAAAGTCTGAAATAAGTATTCAACTCTTTGAACCAATTCAAAAGATCTATAAATGTGTGTGTGTGTGTGTGTGTGTGTGTGTGTGTGTGTTGCTGACCTCTGCTCCAGCTCTACTGCTGCTACTCTCTCATGGCTCCACTGCTGTTTTACACTCTCCGTTTTGTGTCTCCTCCGGGCCAGCCGGCTGTCGTCTGCTTTCTCCTGCACGATGTCGTCTGTAGTCTTTGGACTGCCCAGCTCTGATGAATCCGGCTTACTCTAACACATACACATACATACACCAATAACGTCCCAGTCATAAGAAAAAAATGGCAACAGGCAAAAACTGACACCTCATTATTGGCATTAGCATTAACATACACATGACGTAGACACAGACATTAACATAAAAACATACAGACATATACAGTCATATGCTATGCATAAAAAAGCGGGGGGGAGTTTTTTTTTTCTTACAATATGTTAAATTCATTGAACATGTGCATTAAAATGAAGTGTGTTCTCTGTGGAGGACGTGTTTTTTAACCTGGACAATTAACAAAACGTAATTTGACTGGGATGCCTAAACTCTTGCATTTGATAGTTTTTAAGCAGATACTTCTGAGGAGATAATCTACTTGTATAATGAAGGGGAATGTCACTGAAAAATAAGTGGAAAAAAAAAAAAAGAGTTTAAAAAAAGCATTAAAAGATTTAGAAAAAATACAAGACCTGGCAGTCCAATAGAACTATTACTATCAGATAAACTTTCATCCTTGAGAGCGAGAGAAGAAAATCAAGCTCCACTTTTGCTACATCCTGCTACTGCAGAGGACAACACAATGCGATGGGTCTGAAATGATGTGTAGCTGTCAGGAAAGCTGTTACTGAGCAAAGGAAATAGACAAAAAATTGCAAATCAAACAAAGTTCTCCAATCAATGAACTGACCAACCTAGAGTGCAGACCTCAACATCTCAACGTTTTTGGGTTTACTACGATTGTGAGAAGCAGAAAATGCAACCAAATTCTAAGACTGAACTTTGGAGGTGTAGAACAATATAAAAAAAAATGTTGTAAAAAGCTGTAATAAAGAGAAAGAGTGGATAAAAATACTAAAAAATGACATTTAGTTATTGAGGATTCTGTGTAATTTCCCTTCTAAACATGTTTTCTGTTTTTTTCATAATGCAAAAAAAAACCTTAATGACATACTTAATTGCCATTTCGTGTGGAAAATAAATCAACTAATCAAATTAATGAAGAGTAGTCTGTGACTTTACCACATAGTGATATGTATTTTTAATGAAGTCTTTTTAAAGGCCCCCTAGTTTACCTTTTTACAGTAAAGCATTTTCGAATCCTGAAAGCCTGTGATTTGTTTAAACCAATTTTCACTACTTGGCCTTCTAATTACTATCACAGTCGATCCTAATAACAGTCCTAGTGCACACCTATATCCAAACATATACATACAAATACTCCCACACACCACTAAATGACCCAATTATCAGAGAAAATTGGCGGAAAACAAATGTGTCTCGTTATTAGTTTTGCATTAGTGTCTATTCAGGTCCAGAGCAGCAGGGCCAGGCTGGCCATCAGCTGTGTTTTGTAAAGCGAAGGACAGCCATGCTGACTGCTTTAACTAATGACCATCATTTGCTGCAAATCAAGACACTGTGTGCGTGTGTGTGTGTGTGTGTGTGTGTGTGTGTGTGTGTGTGTGTGTGTGTGTAAAACAGACACACCAGGATTTCCCAGAAGCTGCGGCGAACGGTTTTGCCCGTGGGTGTGGTGGACTCCGGTGTGTTTGACCCAGTGGCAGGGGTGGAGATGGGGGCTGGAATAAGTGTTATGGGGGAGGGGCCCGTTTTAACACTGTGAGCGCTGACTGGTCTTCGAAGGCTTTCCTTTACCTCTTTCACTTCTGGCTGTGGAAGACTCAGTGCAACTACAGCAACGAGAAAATATGTTTACATTTTAAAAATTTTCGCATTAACTTCACAGATAAAGGGTGATTTTATTTGTGCAATTTATCTGAACGACAATATATGAATACGGATATGAATTGATTGTTGCAGACAACAACCAAGGTTTTTGTTCACAAACGTTTAAAGGATCAAAATCTTCAAAAACCACTTTAATGGGGCTGACTGGACTACAAACACTCAAGTTATGTGTAGAAACACTCAGCTTTAAGAAGCAAGAACATTTTAACAGATATTCTGCATATTTTTCCAAAGCACAAAAAAAAAAAAAAAAATCACATTGTGTCCAGTATGTGCTATTTTTTCTTTTACCAATTTTTCTTGCATTTTCGTACAGTTTACTTATGTCACATTCAGTGTAATACCTTAATGTTTAATTATTACAAGTCCATAAAGCATTTGTGTTTGCAATAGAGACAATATATTACTGTTACTGTGACAAATTATGCCATGGTACACTTTTGCCAGCACATCCTTGACTTGAGATGATGACAGAACACTGAATAACTGCATGGGTCATAAAAACTTATTTTTAAGGCTTATGTGAATGTAAATGAATTCAGTTTTCTTAAGTAGTTATTGTTAGCAAATGTTGAATTTAACAACCAAATTTTTACAGCCTTAAAAAAGTGACAGAGCTGTTCTGTTAATATCTTAACGATCTTATAATAAATAATCTTAATAAACATTGTGCATCATGAAAAAGTATCATGACTTTTTTTGTAACACTTAAGACTTACTTTGTTAGTGGGACAGTACAGATATTTAATTATAATCTGAATTTGATGAAAAGTTGTGGTTGAATATACAGTCCAGTTTAACAGATATAAAAATCATTATTTACATATTTTTGTCATAATTTCTACATTTAAAAAGTTATACTGAAAAGGGTTGCATGAATTCAACCTGTCAAAGTAAACTGTACACTGAACATAAATGTAATTTATTGTATAATAAACTGTTATTCATTAAAGAATAAAGCCTGTAAATAACAATGTAATGTACACTGACAATAAAAACTGTAGACTTATGAGAAATAAAAACACACAGTAAAGTAAAAAATAGAAGTTCAGAAACTACTATGCACTATTTAGAAACTACTATAGACCTAATTTGTGAGTTTTGTAGCTATAAGAGTGAAGCAGGACTATGATACAAGCTGAAAAAAAAAAAGTGTTCTCTAACCGTTAGCCTCGTCTCTCGGGGCAGTTCCGGGCAGACAGAAGGTCTCTAAACACAGTGGGTTTGGCAGAACTTTCATCTCCATTAAGACGTCACAGAGTGCATGCCGCAACGCCCCTCGCAGTTTGTCCATCAGCTGCAGGGGGCTAATGTTCCCCTGCTCCCAAATATCAAACCTCACAGATACTGTACCTGTAAACACAAACACATTTATAGGTGTTTCTCTTGCGTATTGGTACTGTATTTCAGTCTCATTTTGTGGAGGAAAATAAATGTCTGATTCTAGGCGGCAACAGGTCTAGATGAAGAAAAATGCCTTTTTGATAAAGTAATGTAGTTCTGTAGAGTTAAGGAACTAAGTATGGACCACATAGCACCCTTAAGGCTACTGGACACCTGATATGTTGGAACTGTTTGTTTGTGTTTTCTGCAGATCACAATTAATCAATCATTCACAATCGAACATATTTTCTTGCTATTTACAAATAATGTAATTGTATTCAACTCTATATTAACTGCTCTACTGTGTTAGCATCAAGTTAACTGAGGTTTTCACTTCATGGATTTTGTACTCCTTACAGCAGTTCTGCATATAAGGACAACTGGTATGACACCTGTAACTTATACTTTCTAAAGATTTCAAGATAAATCCTTACTTTCAATGAACCTGATTCACCAACCGCTCTTAAGAATTGTTTTTGTTAAAACCCACTTACGCAAAAGATTCTGGCATTCACCTGAGCTATCGGACGAGCTGATCAGCTAAGGGCGTAGTTAAACTAAACCACATTACTACACAGGGTATGTTTAGGTTTCGGACATTTTACTTCATATACACACATTATTAAGTATAAATTACTTGTATTCCTACATTTAGGTTGCACGCTTAGTACAAAATAAATGAAATAAATGAATCAGAAAGCCTAGATTAGATTGTATTAGTCATCAAATAAAACATGTACATGGATATTAATTATTATTAATTCATTTTTGCAGGACAGCCCAATACACCTCAGCATTTTGTACGTTTTGGGAAAACATCGACATTGTGACTAGCTTTAATTTTGCGCAAAAAGAGTACACTACGGCAGCCAAGAGGCTCCACCTCACTGTGTATATAGTGTGTCATCAGCAATCTAGTTATATATATATATTGACTGACCACTTCATTTACCACTTCATTGACCACTCCTTGTATCTACACTCCTTGTCCATTTTCTGTGGTCCACTTTTGTAGCTCATCTGTTTCTCTACATACAACCCCATTTCCAAAAGTGTTGGGACACTGTGCAAAATGTAAATAAAAACAAAATGCAATGATGTGCAAATGCTTTAAACCCTGTATTCCATTAAAATAGTACAAAGACAACAAATCAAATGTTGAAACTGATAAATGTGTTCTTTTGAAAAATATATGCCCATTTTGAAATATGGTTTACATGATTTGCATATCATTGCATTCTATATTTACGTCCATTCTGCATAGCATCCCAGCATTTTGGAAATGAGGTTGTACTTTGCTAGTCCTCTTTCACCCTGTTCTTCAATGGTGAGGTTCCACCCAACACCACCACAGCACAGGTGTTATTTTGGTGGTGAATCATTCTCTGCACTGCAGTGACACTGACTGCACACTGGTGGCACATCAGATGCAGCAGTGCTGGTGAAGTTTAAAGACTGTGTCCACATATGGTCCACTTTATTACACAACCTGTAGATACAATGTCCACCTTTGCAGATGTAAAGTCACAGACAACAGATCATCTGTTGCTGCACAGCTTATGTTAGTTATCCTCTAGTCCTCCATCGGTGGTCATATTTCACTGCTCACATGACACTGTTAGCTAATTATTTTGGGTTGGTGAACTGTTCTCAGCCCAGCAGTGACACTAAAATGTTAAAAACTTCAGTAGCTCTGCTGTGTCTGATCCTCCGCGACATACTTTAAACACACCACCATCACGTGTGTCACTGCGGATTGAAAATTATCCACAACCCAAATAATACCTGCTCTGTGGTGGTAATTTAGGGTAGGCCAGTTGGTGTATAAACACACAAACATATCAAATGTGATCTATTCATTGAACAATAAAATTCAACACATTTGAGCTTAAATGTATAACATTCACTAGTGCTCTCGCGGCAATACTTCCTGAGTGCAGTAGCTATACTAGCTTATAAGGTAAATATCATGATTCATGTATATGGAAACCAAAAAGAGCCAAAACTTTTGCTGTGGTTAGATTTAGCCAAAAATATAGCAGTAAATACATACAGTTCAATTAAAATCTCCCACTCTTAACACATGTAATCACAGCTGCCTTAAAAAATGCTTTTCTTCCTGTCACCACATGTGATTAACCCCTTGCTTAACCCCTAAAGACTGCAGAATTGATATTCACTTATTAATCTAGTGGTGCATTATTCAGTAACTGCTTTACATGAATCAGAAAGAACTCCAGTGAGGAAATAAACTCTGGACCAGCTGACAGATCTTTACAGTTTAAAAGGTTAACCAAAAATCCTCTTTGATGTCCAGGAAAATTAGCCTCCATACCTGCACTTTGGCCAGGCGAATCTATTTTAACCACAGTGGTCAGGGCTTCAAATTGGTCTGGCTGGAGGAAGATGGTGGAGGAATCCCCTTTTGGAGCATTATTAACATCCTGAGCAGAGACCTGCAGTGGACACCCCTGAGCGTCCACAAACGACAGGGCAATGCATGCAATACCTGCAGAAAACAGGACACATGCATGACTGTAAGAATCAAGAATAATGTGAGCTCTATAAAAGAGATAACATTTTATTAAATAACATGACCTAAACCACATTCACCTGTCAGCAGAGGCTTTCAACACAAAAACAAATAGATTTTGCTTATGCGAGAACAGCAGCAAGGTTTACAGAAATGCAGAGCAACAGCACAATCCATAAATCTACTCTTAAATAACAAAAATGCAACACAGAAAATAATTGTGAAGGCAGCAGCTGTCATACTGAGTCTGGATTATCATAAATTTGTGAGGCTGTTTTCATCCGCTCATGTTAGATTCAAATCAGGTTACAGCATAAAATCACAAGGCCTTGAGAAAGTGAAAAATCTTTTTCTAGACAGGAAAGAGAGAGAAAGAAGAAGACTTTGCTTCTTTAATTCTTCATTCTCTAATTAATTATTCTTTTCAGTGCACAAATAGAGCTGCATGGCTATGCTAGTCACATTAAAGTGACAGTTTGTCCAAACAAAAGACATCTTTGGTGTCAAAAGTTTGCTTCTTTACTTTTGGACTGGAGTAACAAATTTACATAGCTAACAAGTAATGGTAGTCTATAAGCAATTAGTAAACTACACTCCTAAATCATCATACACTTGCCTCAAATCGTATCAAAGGGAAATCTTACTCATTTTTCTTTTTTTGCACAAATTAAATAGGTAATACATATACAAAGTCAATCAGAACGGCTTGATGCGATTTATTTAGTTTTACAATTCTAGTCAGAATTGTTCGCGGTGGTGATGATATGAACCAGATATCCAAACCATTTAATGGCTTTAAAAGCCACTTCACAGCTATTCCAGAAATGGTGTCGGAGTGAGCTGTTTGATGCCTGAGACATTATGTTACTCTTGTTTTGCAGATTTTGATCTACAACATATTTAGAGGGATGTTGTAAAGCAAAACAGTAGAAAATCCATCACTGTAAACACATTCAAGTCAGTAAATTTCTCTACAATATATCATTCCATATGAAACCATTCCAAATGACATCTCAACCACTGAACTATATAGAAATTTGGAAAAAAAGATGATCATCTCTAATAGACTTGCTTATGTGCTTTGACACTGTATGAAACATTATCATGAATAAAGATGCCTAAAAGCATAGATATAAAACAGTCATATAAAACACAGATAATAAACAGTCATCTTGAAGTCTGAGTTCTGTTTGTACGTTTAACCAGTTTTATAGATAACAATGTATCACACAGCTCTCAAATGTGCCTGAACAAAATGGACTAAAGTACATGCAAATGTGAGAATTTGAGATTTCTATGACTGTTTTTAGGAATGTAATAAAACTATAATATACAAAAAGCAAACTTCAGTCTGGTTCATCAGCTACATTCAAGGTAAGAGGGGAAACTGAGGGAATTGAAATTTTTGTCAAGCTATCACTTTAAAAAGCTATATTGGCATAGGCATGTATGGATTTACCTAGCTGCTGGAATTAGTGCACACCATTAGCTTTGAGGCATGCTCCTTACATGATGGATGTGTGAGAGGGTCTCTTCTCTCATATTCTCTCCATCTGAGAGGAACAGGGGGATATGCTACTATGCTCACGCACCACACACAACCAACAGCCAGCCACTCCTCATCCTCAAACCACTGAACATACGGCTTGTGCGTGTGTGTGTGTATATGTGGTACAATAACTCTGATGACTGAGTAGTCATCTCGACTCTGAGCCTTTCCCCTTTGTTTGGTGAAAGCTCCATTTACCCCAGAACATTAGAGGGGGTTTCATGAGGCCTAACAATGTCCTTAGTGACCTCTAGGCAGTAATAGGTAAAAGACTCTCACTCTCTCTGATTGGTCTTTAGTCAGAGAGACTGAGCAGAACTCCAAAGTTTAAGACTGAAGCAACTGTAACATCAGAGAGTAGCCAGTGAATAAAACTTAAAAAGTCTCTTAACCATCACGGTTGAGTAGTTTTACTAGGTAGTCCCAACTGTGTGCACTCACTGGCCATTTCATCAGAAACACTTACCATATGACAGGGGCACTTTGTAGATCTACTGTTAAACACTGCAGCCAATCTGTTGCTGCACAACGTATCATCCCCAGTCATTCATCAATGGACCAACGTACAATTGCACACACAAACTGGACGAGCCTGGGAACCAGCCGTGTGACCGGAAGGTCACCAGTTCAATTCCCAGAGCCGACAGTACATGACTGAGGTGTCCTTGGGCAAAGCACCGAAGCCCTAACTGCTCCCCGGGCGCTGCGGATAGGGCTGCCCACTGCTACGGGCAAGTGTGCTCACAGCCCCCTAGTATGTGTGTGCTCACTAAGGTGTATGTGGTGTTTCACTTCACAGATGAGTTAAATACAGAGGTGAAATTTCTCCTTTGTGGGACTAATAAGCGTCACTTAATCCTAATCTAATCTAATAAATTTCTTCATGTACACATAATCATGTATGCATAACATTTTAATGCACAATTAGTCTTTATTTGCAGAAGTTAACTTATTGGAGAAAAAAGAAAAACTAAATAGAGAATGTGTTAACTTATTTTCACCAGTCAATCAAGTATATGTATTATATTACTGTGCAAAAGGACCCTTTAGAGTAACTGTGTTTTTGCTTGTAAATATACCAAATATCAATAGAAAAAAATGCACAATGAAAGCAATAAGAAGTAAGAAAAATGCAGCTGATATGTTGTGAGCTGGTCTGAAGAACCAAAGTTTTGTTCCAGATTTTTTCTTTAAACCCCGCTCATCACATGTATTTGTTTAATTCATAAGCAAAACTATTGATTTAATTTAATGTAGCATTAAAGAGCCAAACCAGGTTTTGGATATTAACTAACACTAAAATAACACTTGCTTCAAATGGTTCAACAAAAACATTCAAGCCTTTTGTATCAATGTTATTTGTTCTTATTCTAATAATAGTGCTTTTATGAGCGAACACTACTTACTGCCCAGACAAATAGCTTTTCAAATATAATTTTATCATCAGGTTCCTAAGACTTTTGCACAGTACTGTATATTTAAATATAATTCTAATCATTATAACTGAAACGAGAACTGTATTCAAACTACTGACAATGTTGAAAATGCCTTCAGAAAACTATTTGAAATGAAGTATGAAAGGCATGAAACTGAAAGACTATAAACTTTGCAATGCAAACCCAATTAACACATATATAAGTGAATAATAAAACAAAACACAATAAGATAAACAATGACAAACACACTGATCTGCATGCAGACTGCCTCAAGCAGGAGTGAGCGTGAGCCTGACTGTAAAGGAAGCTCATTCGTATGGCAAAACATTAAAGTAAAGCGCCGCAAACTAAACTGAAGAACGTATGCGTGATGGCAGAACCACACACAGCCAGCAAAGGATTCTACAGTGCACAGGGAAAATGGGCTGGGATCTGGTACCTTGGAACTGTGAGGGAGGGAAGAGGTTCTGAACGAGCTCCGACATTGTACCTGAGTCACAACACACACCCACACAACAGACATGAGTGAGCAGAGGACACGACAACACCGACTCAATGAGAGAGTAACCATGGTGGGTCAATATGGGCATAATAATTTCCCATATCATTCAATAACAATAACTAGTGATACATTATATGTATTTCCTAAGGCTCTATTTTATGTAAATAAATTGTGTTTTGAACCTTCAAGAAACAAAAGCCTTATTCTGGTTGGTCTAGACTAGTCTAGATTAGATTAGTCAGGACTAGACACAAAGACAGCAGAGAGAAAAGGGTTTCAAGAGAAGTGGAGTAGGGGATCGATATCAGATTTCTATAAAAACAATACCTACTGTAAAAAGCTACACAATGAAATAGAACTGAATTGTTCAGTTCTGTTCTTTCAAAAAACCCTTACCAGCAACAGACTTTTGGAGCAGCCTCAGCTTTTAGAGAAGCCTCATTTTGTTTCATTTTACAGGGAGAGTAGCTGGTCTAAGATACTTCCACTGTGCTTGGAATTGCTCTTTTCAATAATATAAAAACAATTTTGGTGCGTACAATACAAATGCTAATAATGTGCAACTTCACTTCTTTTAAATAATTTGTAATAAGCTGTAAAAAAAATAAATAAATAAAATTGTACATTTCCAGAATGATAAACAGAGTTGTAGAAGATTTGAAAATGACAGAGAAAGCTGTTAAAGTTTTAATAAAATGAACATATATGCCTCAAAATCACGACACATTTTAAAAGTTGATAATAAGGCAACAATTACAGACAATAGGTAATTGCAGTTCATGACTTGATACATATTATAACTAAAAGAAACATCTGTCAAAATGTCTAAAATGACCATTTGGCATCTACTTCATGATATTTTAATCCCTGTACATAACAAAACAAAAATTACCATGACAATCGATTCTAAACTTCTGAATGTTTAATGTTAGGGGTGTCCACTTCTGCTGAGTGAACTCGGCAGTTAGTTATCAGGTTGGGTAGACAAATCACCACTGTACTGGACACCAGCCATAAGGACTAGAGCTGAAAACCCCTGGAACAGAGGCATTCAGCGTACTTCAGCAGACACTGCACTTTTAAACAAAAAACAAAAACAACAAAAAACAGAGGTCACAGACCCCTCATTTCAATGGTAATGCTCTAAAACTGCTGCTTGGATTTTGCAGATAAAGCACCATGCTAAGATTGGCCCACCGCAGCAGAAAGGCAGAGTAAAACAGCAAACTGAGTCTAGACTAGAGATGGACAGAGAGAAAAGGGTTTTAAGTGAAGTGGAGTAGGTGATCAGGATAACGGTAAAAAGACAGAACATGGAAAGAGGAAAGGAGGGATTCACCTGCTGACAGAGTGCACAGCACACAGTGTTACAGAGGATTTCTGGCAGGTTAGGAGTGTTTGGATGATTAATCAAGGATGTGCAGCTTTGCCTGATATGTGGAGGCCTGTAGGAGATGCTGCGGGCAGTTTACTTCAAAAAACCCAGATATCACACCTAGGCTACCACGCTGAAAATACTGACCAAACCACTAAATAATCTTTATCAGACTTGGTTTCTGACACCGTATGACATACTGTTATCTATAAACATGTACAAAGTAACCCAGCCTCTCACATATATAAATAAAGAATTATATTCCAAAACGCTGCACATTTGTAACAATCTTGGATATAACAATATATTTGAAAATAATAGAAATTGACTATAGTTAACCCCAGTCAGAGCCAACAATAGGAGTGAATTTTTCCACACAACCAATAACCCACAAACACATACTGCTGGATTTGTTTGCATATTATTGTTTTTTTTTGACATGTTAATGATTAATCATCTTAATCATCATCATAATCATCATCTTCGTCATTAATCGCTTAGTCCTGATAGGGTCGCGGCAGGGAACCCAAGCCGCTCCCAGGCCAACTTTGAAATATAATCCCTCCAGCGGGTCCTAGGGAGACCCTGGGGTCTTGTCCTGGTACACCCCCACCGGGAGGTGTCCAGACCTGGATCTGGATCAGATGCCCAAACCAAAAAAAGTTAATTTCCACCGCTTATATTCGCGATCTCATTCTTTCGGTCATTAGCCACAGCTCATGACCATAGGTGAGCGTCAGAATGCAAACCAACCGGTAAACAGACAGCTTCGCTTTATGGCTCAGCTCCCTCTTCACCACTACAGTCCAGTACAGTGACCATATTACTTAAGACCCCAAGATACTTAAGCTCCTCCGCCTGTGGCTTAGGTCATGGACTCGGAGCTCCATGACCTAAGCCTCAGGAGACTTGGAGGTGCTGATCCGCATACCAACCTCTTCACACTCAGCTACAAACCGCTCCAGTGAACACTGGAGGCATCCAAGTGATTCAGCCAAAAGAACAAGATCATCTGCAAATAGCAGAGACACCACCCTCTGGCCTCCACACATTCCCTGACACTCTGTCCATGAATCTGGAGTCCTTTGGGCCATCCAGTCCCTAAAGACCTCTTTCTTCAGCTGACGGCCTCCCTCACCACGATGTCCACCAGGGGGTCTTGTGTTGCCGCTATGACAGGCACCCACAAGCTTTTGGCCACAGCTAGGCCTGGCAGCTTCCACAATGGAGGTTTTGAACAGGGTCCATTCAGACTCCATGTCCTCCCCCGGGACATGAGAAAAGCTCTCCCGAAGGTGGGAGTTGAAATCATCCAAACAGGGGCCTCCGACAGTCATTCCCAGCACAAAACATCAATGGAAATCAAATTTATTAACCAATTGAGGCCTGGATTTGGAGTCACACACAAAATTAAAGTGGAAAAACACACGACAGGCCGATCCAACTTTGATGTGATGTCCTTAAAACAAGTCAAAATGAGGCTCAGTGTTGTGTGTGGCCTCCACGTGCCTGTATGACCTCCCTACAATGCCTGGTCATGCTCCTGATGAGGTGGCGGATGGTCTCCTGAGGGATCTCCTCCCAGACCTGGACTAAAGCATCCGCCAACTCCTGGACAGTCTGTGGTGCAACGTGGTGTTGGTGGATGGAGTGAGACATGATGTCCCAGATGTGCTCAATCGGATTCAGGTCTGGGGAACGGGCGGGCCAGTCCATAGCTTCAATGCCTTCATCTCGCAGGAACTGCTGACACACTCCAGCCACATGAGGTCTAGCATTGTCCTGCATTAGGAGGAACCCAGGGCCAACCGTACCAGCATATGGTCTCACAAGGGGTCTGAGGATCTCCTCTCGGTACCAAATGGCAGTCAGGCTCCCTCTGGCGAGCACATGGAGGGCTGTGTGGCCCTCCAAAGAAATGCTACCCCACACCATTACTGACCCACTGCCAAACCGGTCATGCTGAAGGATGTTGCAGGCAGCAGATCGCTCTCCACGGCAGAGGTAGCAGTCCTGCTGCTGGGTTATTGCCCTCCTACGGCCTCCTCCACGTCTCCTGGTGTACTGGCCTGTCTCCTGGTAGCGCCTCCAGCCTCTGGACACTACGCTGACAGACACAGCAAACCTTCTTGCCAGAGCTCACATTGATGTGCCATCCTGGATGAGCTGCACTACCTGAGCCACTTGTGTGGGTTGTAGAGTCCGTCTCCTGCTACCACGAGTGTGAAAGACCACCAACATTCAAAAGTGACCAAAACATCAGCCAGAAAGCAGAAAGGTACTGAGAAGTGGTCTGTGGTCCCACCTGCAGAACCAGTCCTTTATTGAGTGTGTCTTGCTAATTGCCAATAATTTCCACCTGTTGTCTGTTTCATTTGCACAACAGCTGTGAAATTGATTGTCAATCAGTGTTGCGTCCTAAGTGGACAGTTTGATTTACTTGGAGTTATATTGTGTTGTTTAAGTGTTCCCTTTATTTTTTTGAGCAGTGTATATTATATATATATATATATATATATATATATATATATATATATATATATATATAAAAAATACACTTACTGGTCACTTTATTAGGTACATCTGTTCAGTTGCTTGTTAACACAAATAGCTAATTAGCCAATCACACGGCCGCAGCTCACTGCATTTAGGCATGTAGAGGTGGTCAAGACGACCTGCTGAAGTGCAGACCGAGCATCAGAACGGGGAAGAAAGGGGATTTAAGGGGCTTTGAACGTGGCGTGGTTGTTGGTGCCAGACGGGCTGGTCTGAGTATTTCAGAAACTGCTGATCTGCTGGGATTTTCACGCTCAACCATCTCTAGGGTTTACAGAGAACGGTCCGAAAAAGAGGAAATATCCAGTGAGCGGTCAGTTGTGTGAACGAAAATGCCTTGTTGATGTGAGAGGTCAGAGGAGAATGGGCAGACTGGTTCCAGATGATAGAAAGGCAACAGGAACTCAAATAACCAACCAGAATCTCTGAGGAATGTTTCCAACACCTTGTTGAAAGTCTGCCACGAAGAATTAAGGCAGTTATGAAGGAAAAATACTTGACCTTGTGTTTTGGATCGTTGTCATGTTGGAACGTCCAAGTACGTACCATGCACAGCTTTTGGGCTGATGAGTGCAAATTTGCCTCCAGTATTTGCTGATAACGTGCTGCATTCATCTTTCCTTTAACTTTGACCAAGTTTCCTGTGCCTTTGTAGCTCACACATCCCCAAAACGTCAGCGATCCACCTCCGTGCTTTACAGTAGGAATGGTGTTCCTTTCATCATAGGCCTTGTTGACACCTCTCCAAATGTAGCGTTTATGGTTGTGGCCAAAAAGTTCAATTTTGGTCTCATCACTACAAATTAACTTGTTCCAGAAGTTTCGAGGCTTGTCTCTGTGCTGTCTGGCATATTGTAGGTGTACTTTGTGGCATTTGCGCAGTAATGGCTTTCTTCTGGCAACTCGAACATGCAGCCCATTTTTCTTCAAGTGCCTCCTTATTGTGCATCTTGAAACAGCCACACTGCTAGTTGTGGCCAAAATTTTTGTTGGTCTACCTGACCGTGGTTTGGTTTTAACAGAGCCCCTGATTTCCATTTGTTAAATCACAGTTTGAACACTGCATTATCAATTCCTTGATATCTTTTTGTATCCCTTTCCTGTTTTATACAGTTCAACTACCTTTTCCGGTAGATCTGTTGACAATTCTTTTGCTTTCCCCATGACTCATAAACCAGAAACGTCAGTGGCTGGATGAAAAATGCAAGAGTCTCTCTGGATCCCAGAAACTCACTCAGCTTTTATGCACACACACTGGTTACACGCAAATAGATCACAGGTAAGGATGTTACCTTTAGTAGCCATTTGTGTCAACCTCTGTGCATGTTATCAGGTCAAAATCACCAGGGTATGTAAAAATTTTGATCAGGGTCATTTCTGTTGTCATTATTTACATTTACTGCATTTGGCTGACGCTCTTATCCAGAGCGACTTACAATTTGATCATTTTACACAGGAAGGCCAAGGCGGTGTTAGGAGTCTGGTATAGTGTAGGGTGTTTGCCCAGGTGGGGATTGAACCCCAGTCTACAGTGTAGAAGGCAGAGGTGTTAACCACTACACTAACCAACCACCATTATGAATTAAAAAAAGAAAACACAGTCAATTGACAATAAATGGTTATCATTCATATTATCTGAAAAAAGCCCAAGAGAGCAGTCATTATCCAAACTGACAGTTCGCATAAAAAACATATGAATCAACAGCGTTCTGACACACTGCTGCTTACTTTTTAAGACCCAAGGTATTTGCAGGCCCAAAAGTGGCACCTGAAAGATTTACCTGGCAGGTATTTTAAAAAGCTGTCACTTAATTAGCCAAAAGAACATAACAGTAGCTTCAGGCTGGATTTACCTACAGATTCTCTGTTTCTATCTGACAATTATCCCTCTGTAGCCAGAGATCAAGTCATAGTAGAAAGCTTAAGAGCCTTGTTGCAAGTCATTTCAGTATAATGAGCTGGACTTGCAGTCATTACAACACAGTTGGACTTTATATAAGAAATAAAAGCACATGGAAAAGGGGGTTTCTGGGACAGCAGTCATCAGAAATTAAATCAAATTGTGTGCTTTAACCCCTTAATGCTGAAATGCAAAAAACTCTCATCCAACAAACACAGTTGTTCTTTTGCTTAAGACTAATACACACCTTTTACACAACATCAAAATGAGCTGTGTGAACTGCTACCTTAAACAAGCAAATGTGGTGCCAAAATGGTGATATACAGTAAATAACGAAGTTATGAGTTATTTTTTCTATATACAGTATTCCCTCGTTTATCACGGGTGTTACGTTCCAGGACCATCCGCGATAAACGACAATCCGCGAAGTAGGGATGCTATATTTATTTAAGTATTTATACACTATTTTAACGCTTTTCGTAATATTTTATGATTTAACTGATACTTTTTTTATATACTTTTTTGATACTTTTTTTTAGAACATTGCTTTATTGTTAGAATTAATATTTTTAATATATTTTTATCCATTTTGGGATTTTTTAAATGTAAATATTCATCAAATATATATATTTTCCACAGATTGAGTTCCGCAGAAAACCTGCGAAGTAGCAAAAATCCACAATATTTTTTCCATTAATATTTTTTGAAAACCCATGATGCACCGGGTCCGCAAAAGGTGAACTGCGAAGTGGCGAGGGAACACTGTATATTGTTCTATTTTTTTCTATATATGCCTGTAGATAGGATGTGGTATATTTATTCTTGTTATATGTCTACACCCTTATTACGGTTACTGTACAGTGTTGTGTATCTGCTACTGGCTGCTAAATTTCCTTCATGGTCAAAGAGGCCCAAATGGAAATTTGTAACATCAGATTTAATGTGTTTTTACTATTCATACTTTTCATATTTAGAAAAAAAAAACTGATTTCAGGGCTACTTTCACTTTTACCTGTAGTGTGAATAAGCCTCATTGGTCGCTTCCAATTTCTTTGCTCAGATCTGATCTATTTTTCACATTTGGGTAGGTAAGTAACTAAAATCTGTCATTAATATGAATAAAACCATATTCTGAAAAGACTGCATGGACACATTCTATTTAAACATAAAACATCACATATGAGATATATGGCATGTGTCATGAACAACAAAATAACTAACTAGCAGAACAAGACATTGTAAAGATAATTTGCTCTGAACAGCTTGCAGATTACAGTAAAAAGGTGAAAAGCATCGCTGCACCACTCTCATTATAGCTGCATGGCTGCAAATTTGATATGTTCTAATCTAGGAATACATATGAAAATGTCTCAGATCTGATTTGAAAAGAAGTCACATTAAGACAAAAAAAAAAAATATATGATTTGTGACACTTCAATCCAATGTGATCGTTGCCTAGACACTGACTTATCAGACATGAAAGTAGCAGGCAGCTGCTTCCAGTTTTATTCACGCTCCCAACCAGTAGGAGGCAGAGTTTGTATTAAAAGGAGTGTCACCAAAGAATCCTAAAAGCACGGCAGGTGCAGTAGCAATTCGAGCTAGGCTTAAGAGGTTAAATAGATCACTGCGGTCACTGCAAATGTCACATCATGTGAGAAAGTGCTTAACAAAGAGGTGTTAACCTGCAGGATGCTGAACAGTTTTTAAGAAGCAGAATACATCACAATTCTGACTCATCATGTCAATGCATACAATGTATTTTCTATGATTTCCATGATAGCATTTTCATTAAAATGCAGCAGAAATCTTTTTTAAACCCTGAAAGTTCCATTTTTAAGGTTTCTGATTTGTCTAAATACTTGTGTGCAATGTGCAAATGTTCGATGTATATCTTTTTGATTCTTTTTCAGTAGCACAGTTTTCTGAGGGTTGTATGAAATGGAAATAAGTGCGGTGCAGTTCGTTGCTGATTGTTCTCTGTGTAACTTTTGTTCCTGTTGCTTTCGGGTCATTCTGCAACTCTTTTGAAATTACTGCTGGCCTTGCATTTCTTCATCAGCTAAAGATATTGTGTGGTGCACCTGTCTGGGCACACATAGTTTCCACATACCCATTATAAAGCTGGCTGTACTGACAGGGACGCTTAAGGTCTTTAATATAAATGAGAATTTGATTTATGTAACCTTTACACAACATATTTTTTAGTTCTTTTTTTCTTCATCAAGAATACTTAGTTTTAGTTTATATCTATAGGTACAAAGTTTAAAAAAAATTTATTGATCAAAATTGGAGAATTCATAAAGCTGCCTAAAATATATTGGCTGATATCAGTAATCTGAATTTAAATTGGTTTTGGTTTCGGCCACAACATTTTCATTTTCAATAATCAGTTGGGACCTAATGTACAGAATAGACCTGGATTTTGTGCAGTGATAGGCTGGGGGAATGTATTTTGGCCCTATTCTGCAGTTCATTGTTTGTGCAGATAAGTGTTTGAT